>NW_017731659.1:340136-386549 GCF_001890085.2 Hipposideros armiger
GTGTAGGGTAACCAACCATCCAAGTTTGCCTGGGAGTGAGAGATGTTCCCAGGACATGGGACTTTCAGCTTTAAAACCAGGCCCGTCGCAAGCAAACTGGAGTCATCTGGTTGCTTTATTCATAACTGCTGTTGGCAAGAGGCCTCAGACCCTGGATGTGGGCCTCTCAATAGGGCTGCTCATGACATGGCAGCTGGCCTCCCCCAAAGTGCATGATGGAGCGGGGCAGGGAGAGGCAAGCTGCAGTCTTTTATAACCTATTCTCAGAGTGACATACCATCCCTTTTGTCATTTCTACTGATACAGTGGGGGAACAACATGAGAGTGTGAATACCAGGAGGAGGGAAAACTGGGGGTCATCTTGGAGGCTGGTGACCAACATCAAGCAGAGCAATGCCTGATGCTTGCAGCATTAAGACCTCAGAAATTATGTAACCTGTAGATGGTTGCACAGCTAGTCTTCAGAATTCTTAATAATAGACATAGCCAGAGGAATAGGCAAAAGGAACCCTCAGCTCTCAGGGAAGTGCCGGCTGTAGAGCTGGCCTTGTAATCTGCCCTCTGTCACAGACAGGGCCTTGGCCGACTGGAGAAGCCAGAGAAGTTGGACACGTTAATCTGAGTGCTAGTTGTGGAGCACTGCTTCCAGACCTGAGAGTCTGGGTGACTCCCTCCACTTCGGAGTACCTCTGTTGTGTAGAGTGTTGGAACCGATGGCTTCTACAGCTCTCTCTCTCTCTCTCTCTAAGTCTCGCTCTCCTCCTTTGGAAATTGAGTTGGGAATGTAGGACTCAATCATCAAGATGCAATGTATTCCTAGTGTCGTTCTTTCCTTCTTGTCCATTACACACAAGAAAGGAAGGAGGGATGGAGATTGGAGGTAACACAGAGACTGTTTTCCAGTCCCAGGCAACTCTAGGATAAAACTCCTGAATGCCATACGTTCCTAAACCTGCAGGATCCATGCAAATGGAAATGAGATTCAGGACAGCTGGGTGGAGCCACATAGAGACAGGGTTCCGCTCCAGGAAAAACAGAACTGCCTAAGAAACACAGCCCTCTCTCCCTGCCCCCAACAAAAGGGGCGGCCATTGCAAATGGTGAGCTTCCTGTCACTGGGGGTGTGGAAGCCAGGCTTGGGGGCGCTTCTTTTTTTGCCCAGGTAAGATGTTAAGTTTGATGAGCTCTAAAGTCCCCATCATAGGTGAATATTCTTGATCCTAGGAATAATGCAGCCATGTGGCTCGGTCATGGGCACTGACGTGAGGACAGAGCTCCGAGCCTGGAGTCAAGAATGCTTTTTGGCTGCTGGGGTGGGGTGGGGGTGGGGGAGGGTCTCGCAGTCTGTAAAACGAGGGACCAGTTTCCACATGTCAATCCACGGAGACACCTTTGTCGGAGAACTTTTTCCTGGTTCTCAAGAAAATAACAAACCATAAAGCAAGGTAGATCCTTTTCATAAAGCCAAATCTATTCAACTTACAGGACTATCTTTTATTCTGAGATTATATGTTCCCTATTACTTTGGTGTTTAAAAGTTCTTTTATGAACTGATGGTGATAGCATGTAAAAGACACAGGTAGTTTTGTGGGAGTTTTCCCCCAGTGAACTTCCTTGGCAAAATAGTTAATAAACATATAGTAGTTCCCTCAATTATTTTAGAATGCACATGAAATTAAAATACGAGAATCACTAGATTAGGTGGTTCCAAATAACTTCCAACAATTGTTCCTCCTCTTTCCCTCCTTTCTTTCATCAACTCATCCATCCATCCGTCCGTCCATCCATCTCTAAATCATACATTGAAGACCTTCTACACACCAGGTACCAGAGCCACTGCCCACGTGAAGCTCACAGGGCCCCAGGCAAGACCAACATAAAGACATGTAAACAAGTGGGTATTTAAGTTACTTCATATTTTTATCACAAAAATGCTGAATTAGACATCCTTAGATGTATATTTTGTGGGCTTCTCTCATTATTCCCTTGGAATAAGTTCCAGAAGTGGAATTTCAGAGTCAAAGTGTATGCCCAGCTTTACATCCTGAAACATTTTACCAAATTGCCCTCCCAAAAGATAGTATGAATGTCAAATCTCATTGACTTTGTGTGAATATGCTTGTTTGTCTACACCCTTCTGATGACATCATCCATCTGCTTAATCTTTAGTAATGTGATGTGAAAGTCATATATCTCATTGTTGTTTTAAATGATATGATACTGTTGGCATATAAGATGAGTATTTTCATGATTATTAATCTTTTGTGCTTCTTTTGTGACTTTCTTGATCATATCCTTTGTCCATTTTAAATTGGGGACATTGTGCCTTTTATTAATTTATAAACATAGTTTACATATTAAGGATAACAAAAACCTTTGTTTGAAATACATAATGCAATTTATTTTCTCAATTCAAACTTTTTTGGAAACTTATTTATGATGTTTTTTGCTAAATGGAAATTTAAATGTTTTCTGCTTTCCTTTATGGTTTTGTGTGCATAGTTAGAAAGACCTTCTCCAGAAAATTATCAAGAGATTCTCCTAGACTTTTTTTCTAATTTTATTTTGTTTAAATATTGGATCCATCTGGAATAGATTTTGGTGCAGAGCCTACCATAGGGATCTGACTTTATCTTTTTTCTTAATGGATAGCTAGTTGTCCCAACACAAATATAGGGTAAGTCATCCATTTCTTATTGTTTTGCAGTGCCATCTGTATCCTGTGACAAATTTTCATATCACCATGTGCCTATTTCTTGTCTATTATGTACTGTTGATCATTAGTCTATTTGTACAATACTAACCTGCTTAAATTATGTAACTTCATAATACATTTTAATATTAGGCAGGACCTAGCTCCCACTTTCCCTGGTCTTTTTCTTTTAATTAATTAGTCTGCTCCCTAGAGGGAGCAAATTTAACTCTTAGCTGGTATTTGCCTCCATATTACTAAGTTTTATGCTTATTGCTAGCTTTGATTAATCCATTTTAGACATTATCTGTTGATTTTCTGATGTGGTAGATGAAAGTCCTTAACTCATTTCTATTCCATTTGCCCTGAAGTCCCCTACCTTCCTCCACCATAAGGCTCAATCCTGTGGGATCTCAATGTTGGTCTGTGTGTGTCTTTTCAGTGTTTTCATCATAATGGCCATGAGACTATTGTGAACTACCGAGCCAAAGACACACTGTAATTAAATTTCCTTTATATTACAGTATTTAAATTTTTCCTAGAATTCATAATAGACTCATCTTTTTTCACTTGCTTAACTTTTTTATAACACCTACGATTTTACACACCCTTCAACACTGTCGAATGTTAATCACTATAATTTTCAATGTCCTCAAACCCGTTAGATTATATGTCAGAACCTTTTGTCTTTTCCTAAGGACTTCTCTTCCTGTAGCAGGGATCAGCAAGCTTTCTGAAAAGAGTCAGATAGTGAATTCTATAGGCTTTGTGGGCTACCTATGGTCTCTGTCACATATTCTTCTTTTTGGGGTTTTAGCATTTTGTTTCATTTTTTTACAACCCTTTGCTCAGCATGTTTTGAGATTTGTTTATGTTACTGCTTGAACCAGCAGTTTGTCCATTTTTAGTGTTGAGTAGCATTTCCTTCCATCAATATACCACAATTTCTGCTTTCTTATTATACTTTCTGGGAGATTTTCATGACATTATCTTTTAACACTTAAACTCTTTTTTTTTTTTTAAAAAAAACCACCCCAGCTCTCTTATTTTAAATTCCCATCAAGAAACACAATTTCCTGTTCTTGGTTTCTTATAGCTTCCTTTATTTTTATTTATTTATTTTGTTTGTTTTAAAGATTTTTTTTTTATTGGGGAATTGGGGGAAGGGGAACAGACAAGTTGCTGTCCTTTTGTTCTTCAGTCTAGTTGTGGAGATGTTGCTTCACTGGCCATATGGCACCATCATTGGGCTCTTCCCAGGCGAGGCAGATCAGTCGCTGGCTTCTGGACAGCCGCTCACTGCAGCTGCTAGCCGCTCACGCTGGCTGCTGGCTACACACCGTAGCCCATGGCAACCCACCTGCCGTGGTCGCGACTCACTGCTGCCCAGCTCCAGGTTGATCAGTCGCTGGCTTCTGGGCAGCCGCTCACTGCAGCTGCTGGCTACACACCGTAGCCCATGGCAACCCGCCTTGGTAGGCTACTCATGGCAGCCCAGCTCCAGGTTGAGCTGTTGTTCAGCATCTTAGCTGTAGAGGGCAGTGTCACTGGCCCTCATATGTGGGATCCAAACCGGGGGCCTTGTGGCGTCCCAAGCCAGCTCTTAACCATCACACCACTCGGCCGGCCCTAGCTTCCTTTATTTTTAATGGCTGCAATGTTTCCTTTCCCCCCAGAATATCTTTTTCCCCATTTTTTGTTTTATCTGCTCCTTCAAGTTTTTTCTCTACTATTTATTGTACTCTCTTTCGTGTTGGGATTTTCTTCAAATGTCCAGTGACTTTTCATTTTTGAGAGTGAGACACTAAACAGGCTGTGTGTGTGGCTGGGTGGGTGGGGTTTGTAGATAGGGCTCCTGGGCTGGTTCCCTGGGTGGCACAGGTCTTCCCTTTTACAAAGAGTGATCCTCGCTCTCCTACACATGGGTGACTGTGCGGGGTGGGAGTTAGGGCTAATAAGTCTAGTCCTGGGCTGACTTCGAAGTGATGCCAGGTCAGAGGGACCTCTCATTTTGGACCTGAGTGGGGGGGGGCAATTTGGAGGTCTCACACTTCTCCTTTCTCATTAGTTTTCCATTCAGCACTTTCCCACCCTCCCCAGTGCCTGGTGAAACCAAGTTAGATGACTCTCTGTGTCCATTCCTCTAGAAAAAGCATCTCCAGAGGTCTGCAGTGACAGGAGAAGGATAGACCCCTGACTGCCATGGGTGGGGTTGGGATGGGCCATCGGGGGGTCTCAGTGCTTCTTGTATAAGACTTGGGAAAAGATCCCTATCTTCTCAGCCACGGGCTTCACCTCAACCTTCTAAGGGGCCTGGTCCTTCCTATTCCTGTCTTCTCCGCAGTCTGGGTGGGCAACTGTCTTTCTCTTTTCCCATGGCACTCAGACTTGACTCTTGATTCTCTGCTAAGGTGTCCATTCTTCTAGTACCTTCCATCTGCTTACACTGTGATCTGAGGTTCCGACACCGCCTCCTTTCCTCCAGAGTGGGCTTTGTGTTGTGTTTTACCTTCTCCTTGTTTGAGGCTGACCTTTCAGAGGAGAGGAGATGGAGGCCTCTCCACTTCACCTTCACTTGGCAGGCGCCCATTTATCTTAAAAGAAAAATTTTGTCCTGTTATCACTGAGTGATTATTCCAGTTAAAATTTAGAAAAAAGCCAAAAGTTTCCCCTTCTTCCCACTGCCCTCCTCAAAAATACTGCATTGGGACTTTTTAAAGTAGATTTTATTTTTTAAAAACAGTTTTAGGTTTATAGAGAAATTGCGAAGATATTACAGGGAGTTCCCATATACCCCTCACCCACTTTTCCCTATTATCAACATCTTACATTAGTATGGGACATTGGTCACAATTAATAACCAGTATCAATACCTTACTATTAATTCAAGTCCATAGTTTATTCAGATTTCCTTAGTTTTTCACCTAACTTCACTTTTCTGTTAGGATTCCATCTAGGACACCACATTACATGTAGTTAGCATGTCTCCTTGGGCTCCTCTTGGCAGTGACAGCTTCTCAGACTGTCCTTCTTTTTGACGACCTCAATTTTGAGAAATACTGCAGAACGCCCCTCTCCTATAGTTTAGCTGATGGTTTTCTCATGGTTAGGCTGAGGTTATGAGTTTGGGGGAGGAAGCAATTGGGGTTTTCATGGATTACCATTAAATTTATAGGATAATTTGAGGAGAACTGATGCCTCCACAACATGGAGTTTTCCTTTAGGGATGTGGTACATTTCTGCATTGTATTCAAGTCTTTTTTTTTTTATGATCTTCAGTGAAGTGTTATAGTTTCCTTCTTACGGACCTCACGCATTTGTGTTGCTCGGTTTATTTCAAGGTATTTTATAGCTTTTGCTACTATTGTGAGTAGGATCTTTTTCAATGACATTTTTGTTTCCAAATTGTCCTGGCTGCTATATTGGAAAGCTATTGATTTTTATAAATGTATATTCTGACTAGCTATCTTACTAAATTCACGTACTGTTTGTAATAGTTCTGAGCTGATTCTCTTGAACTTTTTTGATAGACAAGAATATCTCATGCAAATAATTGTGCCTCTTCCTTTTAAATATTTATGAACCTTGGTTAATTTCCCTCTATTATTACATTAGTTAGAAACTCCAAAACAATGATAATTAGGAGTGGAGACAGCAAGCATCTTAGTTTTCTTAGTGATGCCAGCTTTTCACTGGTTGTTATAGTTTCTATAGGTTTCTGACCATTTCTTTCTTACATTTTGGAAATGTCCTTCTATTCCTACTTAGTAGTTTATATTAAGAATGAAAATTGAATTTTATCAATGCCTTTTTTGGTGTCTTTCACAATCAGCACCTATTTTTCCACATTAACTTCTTAATGCAGTAATTATTGCTCTGTTTTGTTCCCCATGCAGGGTGCCAATCTGCTTCCTCGCGCAGATGCCCTGAAGGAAAACCGCTCTGCCACCCTTTGACCTCTGCAGCTGGGGTAAAGCTTACCTAAGACTCCCTCCAATGCTTGCCACCTTCAGAAGGCAAGGCACACATATTGGGAATCAAGCACTAAAAAATGGGCTGGAATTCAGACCTCTTTGGAGGAGATGCTGCCTGGCCAAGGCTTGGCATCTCCAGAGCTCAAGGTGGTGTGTGTGTGTGTGTGGGGGGTGCTCTGCACATCTGTCACTTAGACTTCTGGGGAGAGGGGGGTGGTTGGCTGCTAATGGCACCTCAGCATCTCAGAAGAGGGTCTCATATAGCTGGGACTCTGACCCTTAAGGAAGGGGCACTACACAGCTGGTGCTAGCACCTCCAAAGGATGCAATGAGACTGGTTCTGGGACTGCTGAAGGAAGCTGGAAGTAGGAGCCAACGTCTACCAGAACCAAGTGCCACTGCCAAGGTCAAGGGCCATTGCTGGGGTTACACTGACAGGCATGGATGCAAGCAAGAAGGATCAAGTCCCTTGTCCCCTTCTGTTGCCTTCTCCTCTCCTGCTAGTCACCCTCTTATGGCAGACAGCCAGCTGGCAAGTGAGAAATGAAATTTTCAGACCGAGCCCAGTGTCACAGTGCAGAGCACAGAGGAAAGGGCATGGAACACTTTCAAAAGGGGAGACACACAGCCCTAACATTCATTGTTTCCAGCTCTGGGGTAACAGTCACAATGTTCATCTGTGGGTGATATTAATTACTCCTCAAGTTGAATCACGGTCTCGCCTAACTATTCTGTAACCTAAAGACTGAATTATAAAATTAACCATCATCAATAATCCTGTAGTAAAACCAGCAGGGGGAAAGGAAGAGATCGTAAAAAAGAAATTAGTAATATATACAAATATAAAATGCATATATATATATACACATAAGCAAGAAGAAAGTATACATTGTTGCAATAGTCCTTGCTTCCATTTCCGGTCACCAAGCCAGAGCGGAGTTTTACAGTCCCCTCTGCTACTCATGCCATGTTCCATTTGCCTTCAGCCAAAAACTGGTGGGTTGTGGTGACCTCAATCTTCATTCCCAGAGAGTGACTTTTCAGTGGTCTAGCCTTATTTGATTGCTGTAGCTTCCATGCCCAACTTTTATGATTGGCCACGGAAGAATTAAGAGGTACCCCCTCTGGGTTTTAGACATAGTCCATCCACTGTAGAGAAGCAGCCTAACTTGACCCTCACACCAAACAGTAGAGGAACTTCCTCTTGTGCCTGTTGGTTCATGACAGGAGGAACCCAAGGTTCTCAGTCTCGTCAGCTAACTGAATGGGCCCATTTCCGTGTTCCAGGGTAGAAGTGGTGCTCCCTTGGAAACAAAGATTTCCAGATCAGCGGAGTTCAAAGTTGTGGGGACAAGAAGCAACATTTCTGGAAGTGGCTATGATCTATAATAGTGAGAGAAGTTACTTCCACTTTGTGTTTTCTGGCCCCGTTATTGTGGATATGAGAAGAATAAAGCCTTATGTTGGTGGTTGAATGAAGCATATTCTACATCCTGTAAGACAGAAGAACCTCAATTTCAGGACGTTGTCACTCAAGGTGCATTTAGCTAAGCCTTCCAAAGGCCATTCCACTTTCCAATTAGGCCCCCTGCTTCGGGATGATGGAGTGGTCAGGCTAAGGATGTCCATGGGCCCAAGTCCATTGTTGCTCTTTTGCTATGAAATTAGTTTCTTGGTCAGAAGTAACGTTGGGTGGAGAATCATGATATCAAATAAGGTACTATCAGTCCAGAGAGGACAGAAATATTGTAGGCAAAGAAGGTAAGTAAATATCCAGAATATCGACTGAACCAAAAACAAGGAGATAATTACACTGAGAGCAAGGGGAGAGAAAGTGTGTGGGTGTGTGTTTGGGATAGATTATAAGAAAGATAAACCCTCATCTTCTATCATAGGAAGTCAAAGATGATGTCTAAAATGAGGAAATCAAAAACGAGTACTACAAGCAGGTTATTTTGAAATATGGAGATGAAACAGCAGAGGAAACACCTAAAGCACTTGAAGTGACTGCATGTGGGGAGCTGATGAGAAGCTCTGGAAAGAAGACTGCAGGGTTTTATGTCTTAGAGAACCATTTCTTTTTTTTTTAAGTGAAGTATTACTTTGTTAAAATTAAAGTTATGTAAATAGAAAAAAGAATCTTACTCGAGGAGTCTGGAGAGCTGATTGCCATCTCCAAGGCTCCTGCAGCCTAAGATGCATTAGTGGTTTCTGAGCAAATCAGAAAAGGACGCCTCTTTCTTGAAGCACTTTACTGCCCCCTGCTGGAACACGGTAGTAATACTACTACAAACATTGAGTAATTGATACGCTGATTGGTGTCCCCTGGGTTCTGCAGTGCACTGGGTTGTGAAGCTGTCAGACAGCCACCAATCTGGGGCACTTTCACAGGGCCTTCAGTCTTTGAGTTGTTTGGTAAGGTCGTTGTAACAGGCAGCCAGAGCAGTATGGCCTGTCCTCCATCTGGGTGCTGTCACCCACAGGTCAGGGAAGAGTCCCTAGGCGGTAGCAGTCCTGCAGAGGCTTGGGTGTGGCTGCGTGTGGCTTTCAGGGTCTTTCTCCAACCTGATCCCATATATGACATATTTAGAAGAAATTCCTAAAAATCTATAGTGTGCACTTGACTCTTTTCCTTACTCTAATGCTTCTGCAACCCCCACTTTCCATCCCTGCACACAATTGTACATTTTCTTGGTGAATTCAGGCAGGGTTGGGAATGAGAGGTGAGGAGATCAGATCTCCACGAGTACATTTTATTGGGGCCTATACTTTTACACTCTAACCCTTGGCCTCCAATTCTTGGCTCTTGTGTCAGAAGCACTCATCTTTCCTAGGGAGGAGCTGCCCCACTAGAAAGAGGATGAGAAATTCCTCGTGCTAAACTCAGCATTGCCAAAATTTTATTACTTACTACCTCTCCCTGGGCTGTTTGCATGCAAAGAGCAGAAACCACAGCAGCAATGGAGAGATTCAGACAGGGGTTACTTTGGGTCATTGAGTTTTCCTATTTGCTAGAACCCTGACATGTGGATCGCCAATTACCACACCTCTGCCAAGCACAGGTCTCACAGGGCCCATGCACCCACCTGCTGCGCCCACGGTGCCTCCAGCGGAGAGAGGAGTTGTGGCTTTAGGCAGGCCTGGTCACTGGAGTTGGGAGGTGACTTCCTTGGACAGGGCTTAGAGAGAATCGTGGAATCAGCGACTCAGAAAAGGAAGCAATTTTATGAGACAATTACCCCCACCCCTCCCCATCTAGTGCCTCAGTCCCTCTACCTTTTCCTTACCAGGAAGTCATCAGCTTACTCTTACATGCCCCAAAGGACAGGGAGCTCACTATCTGTTGAAGAAACCCCTGCCGTCTCTGGGAGAACCTGATTTAGAAAGTACTTCCTTCTCCCATCCTTAATCAGCTTCATTCCATCACATACATTTCAGTCTTGGTTCTGGCCCATGCTCCCTCCTTTCTATGATGGCCTCCAAGGATTTGCAGGTCCCTCCAACCCAGCGGTGTCCTCTCTAGGGAAGGTTGATTAATTAGGACTTTTTCAGCTACAAATGATAAGGCTCAGCTCTCGCTAACTTAGGCAAAACAAGAGTGATTTCTGGGAGAGCCAAAGCCTGCTGGGTCCAGGAGAGCCAGGGGCACCGTCAGGGCCCTGTTCTGTCTTTGGGCTTCCCTTTGCCCTGGCTGCGCTGCTTTTACCCCCAGACACGTGAGAATGATGCCCCCTGACATTGCCAAGCCTCTGTCCTATCCACATGGAAAGAAACCGTCTCTCCTGGCGGCCCCAAGGCACTAATCAGGGTTAACTACAGTTTCAGAGACCACAATTGAAGGTGGCTCAAGAAGGGTGTCTGTGCACAGGTCAGAGGTGAAAGGTCAGAGATCCAGTCTACCTGAGGGGAGGGGGCCAACATTTTCAAATTTCCAGCTTAAGTGCCCAGAGGTACATCACGCTGAGCTGGGCTGTCTATGAAGTCCCAGGATAAGCCTGTCATCTTCCTAGAGAGTAGCTTTTCTTCGGCAGAAATAATTTAAAGCACTATTTTTAGGTTTAAACAAAAACGGAAACATCATGGAGTAGAATGCAGAATCTGTACGTAATTGTGAGACAAAACCCAAGACTTCAATGAAATTTCACACTTGTGTCAGCTGCTTTGGGCTGGCTGCCTGGCTTGCTGGGTAACCGTGTTCATTCTTGCATTAGCAGGCATTTCAGAGGGTAGATGAGAAAGGGCAGGAGAGAGGCCCTGGGCCTCATCATCAAGGGGTGCTGGGCCTGGGTCTCCATGCAGCCGCAGGGCAGGTCTGGGAGAGGGGTCCAGGGGTGTCAAGGCAGCTGCCCGATGGGCAATGGCTGTGCATGACCCCCGCCTGGCATCAGCTCGCTCTCATGCCCACCTCCCGGGTGAACCAGCACCCTGAGAAGGATATAACTGCCTCTGGAACCCAGCCCCAAGGCAGGAGCCAGAGCCCAAGCCAAACGAGGGGTCTGAGGGCTGCAGCAGGACATGCCGACTGACAAGCGTAGGAAGCAGGTGCCAGCTCCTCCTGGCAGCTTTGCATGGAGCAGCGGACACAAGGGCAGGGTGATCCCCTAGAAGTTCATAGGACCAACCAATCAGAACACACTACAGCCCTGATGCCTGAGCAGGGTCCTGGGGGTCCTGCTGGATCAGGGTCACACTTCAGGGTGCTGGATCATGGGTAAGAGGCCAGGGTAACTAGGGCAGTGGGTGTACTCAGGAGGAATTGGGATGACGCTCTTCACAAACCAGTATGGACACGTTTTGATGTCTTAACAACCAGGACAGCTGTCTTGGCTGAAAACGAGTCTTGTATGGTCTGATCAAGCAAGGTAAGACTCAAATCCAGCCCACATTTATTGAGCACCTATTATGTGCCAGGAATTGTGCTGGGAGCCTTCATGTATATTATCTAATAGTTTAATATTCACAAGCGCACACAAATCTATCAACACATATTAAGGTTATAGAGAATTAATATGGAAACAGAAGAGGGCCAAGCCAGTCAGCAACCCTGACAGGTAGAATCCCATACCCCGTGCTCCCCTCAGCTAGGGGTTAGATATTTTCAGAAAGGCAGAAGGTGTGAAAGTCCAGCCTTCTGCTCCTGGCTCCCCTTTTATCTGTCTCTGCTTTAGCACATCAGTTCCCCAAATTTAGCTTTCATTAGAATCACTTTTCACGGTTGTACACACGAAAGTGCGTGTGCATACATAGTAGGGAAAATGAAGGGGCTTTCAAGCATAGCTTTTTCCTGTTCTCGATTTTTGCCTTACTGACTTAGAACTTACCTTAAAATAGGCTATCGCTCTATGAACTATAATTATCCCCACTTGGCAGATGAGAAAGTAAAGCTTGGCGATGTCATCTGCCCAAGGTCACACAGATAGCGGAGACCATGTCTGACCCCATGACCTTGTGCAGGGCCTCCACCCCAGTGCCTGGATTTTGAATTCCATCATTCACTGAGATGTTTATCTGTGTCCTGACAAACCCAGGCCCTGCAACCCCTGTGCAGACACCTGAGGGAGCACCTCAATTCTAATCTGGCGCTTGTGTTTCTGTGTCACATGCTCAGCTGATGATCCTGGGCCCCCTTAAGACAGGTGGGCGCTCAAGTAGGACTCCCTTCAGCCAGCCCAGCACTTACCTATCTGACAAGCCCAGGCATGGCCAGCCAAGCAGCCACACTCAGCAACGAACCTGCTCTGGGACAAAAACAGACTTGCTCCACTTCTCCCCCCTGGAACCTCATACCCAGAGTCTGCACTGTGCTCTGCACAGGCTTTCCTGCTGCGATAAAGCTTTTCCACTCAGAGCTCAATCTTTGATCTCTTACTGTGGCATTTCCCCTCCACAGGGTCTGACCCATGGAAGCCATGATCATAATTAAATGGCTGTCTTATGCACTCAATTTGGAGTTGGTGTGTAACACAACAATGCTGACAGGGACAGGTGGATAATGACAGAAGCAACAAAGAAAAGAGAAACTTGCAGAGCTTGCTAAGGGACTGGAGGCAGCAGGACCGGAGGGTAGCTGAGAGCCAATCCCTGCACCCTGGGTACCCCAAGAGCTTCCAGGGCCTCTAAGGAGAATGACTCATGGAGCTGCCAACCTGGGCAGAACTCCTGAGTCCAGGCTGGCTCAGGAGCACAGGACCTCCTGCCTCCACAGACCAGGCTCACTCGGTCCTGCAGGGACCCCCAGAGGCCTTTCCCCCTCTTTAGGGCTGCAGAAACCTTCTCTGCTCTGTGTAATTCCAGGTGGGGAACGTTTAGTCACGTGTAAGCCCAGGAGGAGGAGGAACTCTGAAGAAATTTGGAAGGAAACTTGAAGTGGGTGATTTCTTGCACATCTGAGCTTGGAGAGAAAGTTCCTGTCCAGTGCCATGGGCTTTGTGTTGCCCAAAGGAAATTAAGTCAGAATATTCTGTCCTGAGCCAACTTGAACTCATGGTCTCAGAGATGCCTGACCCTGACCCCAGAAGAGACTTTTGTCCCCTTCTCTCTGTAGACCTGGAGCTTAGCTACAGGCATCTTGTAGAGAGAGGGCTCAGACATGCTGCTTACTAGAGCAGAAGGCTTCAAGCACAGGCTGGCACAGCCTTGAGGGAGAGGAAGTCAGGACCAGAGACTGGTGCCTCATCCTGGAAATTCATAGAGCGGCCACTAGATGGCGGGCCAGGGCCACACCGGACTGCTGGGACAGGTCATCCTAGAAATGACCTAGGACTGGGAAGCCCAGTTTCCTCCGCCATGGCTGGGTGGAGACCACAGCTGCAGCTGTGGAGCTCAAAGCTGTGTGCCCTGATCTGAATTAACCAAAAGGCTGTCATGTGCTCCAGGGTGCCCTGCCAGCCTGTCCCTTTGACCAAATATTATACATCATCCCACTTAATCTGCAGCCCAAGGTTTCTGGTCTGGCTTTGGGACCCCTCACTCTCAGATGTTCATTCCGGTTTCTGTCTTTCACAGGCTGTATTTATACCATGGGTCATCTTGGGGCTGAGGTATAAGATGGGAGCTAGGGAGGGTCTGCAGCATTTAAACCTCAGTTTTTTCATCTGTAAAATGGAGAGGTCTTGCTTGCCTTGCAAGGTCGGGAGGACCTGAGTGTCTTCATACCCATGGTGTCACTCTGCTCTCATGACAAGTTGCAGGAGGGCGCCTATCCTCACCCTCATTTTGCAAATGAGGAAACTGATGTTCATGAATGAGAAGGGTCTTGTCCCCAGTCACCTGGCAGAGCCTGGAGTTAGACCCAGTTCTGTCTTGGTTCTCTCCCCTACCCCACACTCCCACAACCTTGACCTGGGGCTTTGCTGGGCACAGTGGCCCCTGGGCTTGCCCAGACAGCTGTGAAGACCTGTGCCTTGCTCAGCCCATGCTGCCTTGAGGACAAGGCACAGGGGGAAAAGGCTAGGATATGAAATTAGACAATCTGGAGCCCTTTTTTGCCAAACCTCCATTCCTCGGCTATAAAATATAAGTCTACTTACAGGATTGCTGTAACACTGAAAGTGTAGCTATATTTGAAAGTGCTGGTGACGACAGCAGTTAGGGTCACCCTCACTTCATTCTGACTATGTGTCACTCTCTGAGCTAAGCCCCTTTCCTACATGATCTCACTTCATCCTCACAAAAACCCTGAAAGGTCGATATTATTATTGTTCATGCTTTATTGAACTGTAACTTATATAAAGTGCACAAGCATTGAGTATACAAACCCAATGATTTTTTTACAACCGTGTAACCACCACTGTGTTACAGATTATTTCCAGCACCCTGAAGGCTCCCTCAAGCCCCTCAGTTAATACCTCACCAAAGGTAACACTATAAAAGTGAGGCTATTTATGCCCATTTTACAGATGAATAAACTGAGGCTCAGGGAGAGGCTGTGCATAGCTGCTAAGAGGTAAGACCCAAATTAGTCTGTCTCTTACCAAAGCACATGGTGATCCGTAAAGGCTATAAAACAGCATTTCTTCTCCCTCTTCTCATTTGGCTCCTCTTCCTCCTTGACCACCAAGCCACCCCCACTCCAGCCTAAGGGCCACTTGTTGTCGTTTCAGATTTACCACCAGATGGAGCCAAAGGACCAACTGCGGAATGGAGGAAGGGTTCTAAGGACCTGGAGACATTGGTCCTGGCCCATGGTCAGAGTTCCTGGGCTTTAGACTGAGAGGCGGGGGGAAGTTGCTGGCCCTTCCCACCTGGCAGAGGTGACCCTAGCCCATGCCCCAGTCCATTGACACCCAGATGCAAGAGGATAGAAATACAGGTTGGGGCTCAGACTGAGATGAACCCTGGCTCGGAGCAAAGAAACCTGGGTTCTAGGTTTACCCCTGTCACACACTCTCTGAAATCCCTACCTGCCTGGCCTCAATGGATAGTCATCTCTACTCACAAGGTAAATCCCATCTCACCCAGGGTCTCTTTGCATTCACTGTTCCCTTCACCTGGCATGTTCTTCCCTCCACAGTTTGCCCATTCAGTCAGCCAAAGAAGCCCAACTCAATTGCCACCACCCCCAGGAAGGCTTCCCTGACTATGTAGTCATTAAATTGATTATGTTGGCTGTCCCCTATGCGATGGCTCAGTGACAGGGAGATTCAAGCCCAGGCTGTTGGTACTCTATCCCTCTTCATGGGAGTGGCTGGATTATCGGGGCCAGTGGGCGTGCCTGGGTCTCCGCTGGGGTGCTTTACCTTGTTCCAGTCCTGGGGGACTGCTGAGAGGCTGGGCTTGTGTCTTCCCTCATCTGTGTCCAGCTGGCATCCGCCATTGCAGTCTTTGGAAGGTCAGCCTCACAGAAGGCAGGTCGGGAAGAGCTGTCAGGGCTCCTTCATCACACAATGGCCCAGGTCACACAGCACCTTGGCAATAAGACCTTGGCTCACCCAGGCCTCGGAACAGGGCCCTGGATCAGGCCTCTGCAGCTGGCCCTGAAGGAGACCACCCCGTTCTAAGGACCTGGCCACACCGCCTCCCTGGCTGGGGGTTCCTTGCCAGTGCCTTCTCTGCTGGAGCAGACATACCAGGGACTCCTGTCAGCCAGCAGACATGTGTGGAACAGTGGGGAAAGGGGTCCAGAGAAGGCTTTCCCAGGTAATGCCCTGTGGGGCCCCACTCAAGCCCTAGCAAATGCCTACTTGTACCCCTGCTGGACGGCACTACAGCTGGTGTTAAGAGCCCAACATTTGGAATCAGACACTCTTGTGTTCTAATTCCTTCTCTACCGCTTATCATCTGCCTGACCTTGGCCAAATTCTTAAACTTTGGAAGTTTTTAAATCTGAGAAGTGGGAATAAAAACAGTTCTTACCCTCAGCCAATTGTTGTGCCTATTCAGTGAGAGAACATATGCAAAACTCACAGTGTAGGCCTGGCCACAGGCAATGTCATGAACTCAGTCCCAGGGAGAGGGCGGGGCCCACACAGAGGCGCAGCCTGCTGGAGGACTGAGTGTTGATTGGCTGGTGGGTATGCACATAGCCTCTGCGATTTCAACACATGTGGACCCATTTAGGAGAGGGTTGCTGCTTAGGGTCATCTCACCAGCCAGCAACAGCAGCAGCAGCAGCAGCAGGTGTTGAACTCCTGTGGGTGGGTGTGGCCTATCCAGGAAAGTGGAGACAAAAAGGGAGGACCAGAGAGCTCTGGGCTGCCAGTCAGGAGACCTGGGCTAAGCCTGACCCCGAAGATGAAGAGCTGTTGGAGCAGGTTGTGAAAAGCCAACATGAGTTTTTTCATCTGTGCATTGGGGCTGGTCTCTCTGCCTATTTTCTTCATGGGGTGGGTGTGAGGACCAGGTGAGCTGATGGATGGGACAGGATTCTAGAAGGTTCTGAAAATACAAGGCACAAAAAGGTCTCAGTCCTCTGGATCCTAGGGGCAGTTTGCTAATCTGTATAGCTGAGTGCTTGCTCCTTTGATTAAGCAAACTTTCAAATTTTGTTGTAGACTTTGGATGGAAATCTTTTTGAAAATATGACCTATTTCCCTACTTCATTAGACAGAGTATTCTTTGGTGTAAGTTGCATTGATGCTTTCGAAATCTACCACATGATGCCACTTTACCGTGCTTTAAAAAAAAGTTTTGGTTTTTTTAATGTCAGCTGTCGTTCCTCAATGCTATCAGAACACCTGTCTCTTAACAGTTCTCACGTCCTGTAAAACTTTCTACTTCTAATCTGCTGTGGACTTGGGAATCAGACTCTCAACTCTGTCAGAATTGTATGTAAAGTAAGAATAACTTGGTATTGAGCAAGAGGGATTCATGCGTCAAGTTCATGAGCTTTAAAGAAGGCAGTCAATGGCTGTGGGCTCACTCCTGGTCTTGGCTACAAACTCAGGAGATGGGTGGCCAGAGCCCATGGTCTTAACCACAAGGTCATGCCCTCTTCAAGGGCTCGTGTGGTCATACTCCCTGCTCCTCTTGCCCCCCCTCACCTGGCGTTCTGCAGCAGCTCCTGGCTGGACATCCCACCTACCAACTGGTCATGTCCAGTCCACCCCTGATGCACTGTCAGCCATTTTCCAGGAGACAGATCTGGTCACCTTCCTTCAATACTTAAAACCTTTTGGTGTCTCTGCAGTGCTTCAGAATAAAGCTCAAAACCCCTAGCTTAGTACAACGCTCCCCATAATCCCATCCTTAGGGACCCCTCTAGCCTCTCCTTCCACCATCCCTTTGACCCCACACCATTTGCTGTAATGACAGGGAACTAATATGGGATGCTACGTTTCTCTGGCTTCACAAGAGTTATTCTCTCTGCCGTTTTCCCACTTTCTTACCTGAGGAAATTTAGCCCAAGTATCAACTCCTCCAGGAATTCTCCATCATCCCCCTTCTAGGGTGATCCAAGTGCTTCCCCCAGTACTACCTCATAGTCTGTGGTAGGACGTCACAGATTCTGGAACCTGACCAGCTGGGTACAAATCCCAGCTCTGCCTCTTCATCACCAAGTGACCTTGGGCAAGTCACCTGACCTGGTTTTCCCACCTGTAAAATGCGACTAAAAACAGTATCTAGCTCATGTACATCAACATGTGTCAAGCTCCTCGTGTCATGCTTGCCATGTCGTAAGCACCCAATGAGGCAAGCTTATTTGCTTGTATGTCTTGTAATTATTGGTTTCTAGTCTCTCTCACAAATCTTTAGCTTTTGAAGGGCAGGCCTGGTGTTCGTTCATCTGTATTTTTCCTCCCCAATGTCTGGTGCAGAACCAGGCACTCAGCAGCTGCTCAATTACAGCCAAATGCATGGAAGTCAAGTCTAACATTGGCTGGGAGGGTCCTTCAGCAGCGTGAATGAACACCCAGCGATGTGTGAGAGAGTTTTCCTTGCAGGTCAGTCTTCTCCCTGAACCAGACGATAAGTTCTCTGGGATGAAGGGAGCAAGGCCATCCCTTTCGTTGGCCGTGGTGCCAGTCACTGTGCCTGATACACTGGGTGGGACCCTGGAAGGTGAATCCAGGGTGCTGTCCATGGTGCTGAAGAGAACGGCCGAGTGACTAATTCCTCTGCCTGAGATGGATGTTGGGAAGTGGAAGGATTTGCTTCAGGGCAGCCAGGAATGGATTTTCATTTCCAGATCTCAGCTGGCACATTTTGTTCTGACATTTCCCTGGCACCTTTGCCAATGACGTGATGTTGGCTGCACAGCTCTTTCCCCTGCCATCCAAATTTCTTGGAGAACTGTCATATTCCCCACCATCCTCTCCCACCACTGAAGGCACCTCCAGACTTGGATGTATCACCCAGAGACCTAGATTAAAGAGACTGGAGCACAGCTGTCCTTTCGTAAAGAAGGCTTAGAATTTCAGAACTGGAGGAGACACTAGTCTAACCCCTTCAGTTTGCATACAAGGAAACTGAGGCTCAGCCAGGTGAAAGGATTTGTTTAAGATCAAATGGCCAGGAACGGAGAGGACTCAGGATAGAAAGTGATCTTCAAATTGATGAGCTATTGATATGTTATGACACCAGATGCTGTAGTCAGAGATATGGGGGTCACCTGCAGGATAGAGGTCAAGGTGTTTTCTATTTAGCTGCAGAAAATGTCCTTGTTTTAAACCTTAAAACCAAATCCCCTTGCCCCACTTTCATCCCATTTACCTCTCAGCCACCCTGCAAGGTTGGTATTGTCATTATCCCCATTTTCCAATGAGAAAACTGAGGCTCAGATGGGCAAAGAGACCAGCACAAGACAACACAGCTGGCACCTTGCCAGGGTTGGCATGAAGATCATGTGAGATGAGCAGTCAGGAGTGCCTGAAGCAAGCCTGGCAAAAAGTGTGCTTGGAAATGACAGCATCCTCTTTTCCCTCCTAAAGTAAACGGTCTCACATTTCCAACTGGGAAGAAACGTATCTGTTCACGCCACCCAGTGCCTCTGCATTCTGCATGCAGCCTTCAAACACAGTCTCATCAGAAGATAATGGTAAAGATGCTGAAAATCAAAGCCAGTGAAGCAAGTGCCTGGGAGGTGATGGTGAGTTGCTTAGCAAATGGGTTGAGAGGACAGACTGAATGGGAGGCGGTAGGGGCATCTGAGGATGACTTTTATTTCCTGAAAGTGTGTGGCCAGGCCTGGCCGGAAAAATGAAAACCCACTAGACTCCATCCAGGGCATCTGGCCTGAAATTCTATCCCCACTGCTTGCAGCTCTGGGATCTGAGACTGAGTCACTTATAATCTTGGAACTTGTTTCCATGTTTGAAAAATGAGAATAATAAGTCCTACCTGAGAATGTTAAAAAGAGTAAATGAGATTATTCCCATAATGCATCCAGCACAGTGTCTGGCACATAATAGGTGCTCAGTCAATGTCAATTCCTTCATCGATTCTTGTCCTTCCATCCTTACCTATAGTTTTTCATCAAGCATTTATTCAGTACTTACTCTGTGCCAGTTGCTATTCCATATCCTGGTGATCTGGCAGTTAACATGGTAGGCGCCTACTCTCAGGGAGTTTACATTTTATTGGAGAAGTCAGAACAAAGAAAGCAAATAACAAACAAGAAAGTGTTCGCTATCAGTAAGTGCTATAAAGAATGTTCAACTTTATTGTAATAGGGAGTGGAGGGTGAAAACATTAGATAGGAGGGTCAGAGTGGGCCTTTCTGAGGAGATAACAATGAGCAGAGGCCTGAATAAAGGTCTGGAAGAAAGAGCATTCTAGGTAGAGGGAACAGCAAGTGCAAAGGTCCTGAGGTAGATACAAACTTGGTGCCCTGGAAAGGAAGCCAGTGTGGCTGGAGTATAGGCGGCAAGAGAGGGGTTCGCAGAGTTGACGGAGAAGCAGTGGGCAGGGCCCCAATCAGGTAAGACCTTGTGGGCCCTGGTGAGACACACTTATATTACCTTCTCCCAGTCTTAATGAAATTCCAGCTGTTGGTAAATTTTCTGTTTTTCAGAGTCTCTTGTTAGGCCATAAAGTTGGTTCATGAGACAGGGCCTTTAACCTCAGCAATGAACACCTGCCCTGGGTTATAACCTTAAAATGTCAGAATAGGAAGGGTCCTTGGTGATGCTCTATGTGTCCAAAACTCTCATTTTGTTCAAATGGATCAACTGAGGCCCAGAGGCAGAAAGTGACTTGCCCAAGGTCATATCACAAGTTAGAGACTTTACCAGTTAGGATTATCTACCTCTGCAAGTAACAGAAAACTTCTAAATCAATGGGTTAAACAAATTCATTTCTCTCTCCAGTAAATAAAGAGGTATGCATCCCAGGTTGGTACAGCAGTTACATGATCATCAGGGACCCAGGCTGCTCCTAATTTGCTGTGCCATCCCCAACATGTGACTTCCACCTCATAACTCAAGAGGGCTGCCCCAGCTGCAGCCATCACATCTGCAGTCCAAAGCAGAAAAGTAGAAGGGTTGAAAAAGAGCATGCCCTTCCCAAAAAGACGTGGCCCAGATGTTGCAGCTATATTGCCCTGGCCAGAACTTAGTCATGTGGCCACACCTAACTGCAAAGGAAGCTGGGAAATGTAGTCTTTACTCAGGATAACTATATGCCCAGCCCAGATTTTGGGGTGCCATTCATTATTATGTAGGGGAGAACAGATAATGAGGGATAACTGGCCATCTCTGCTATGATGACAAAATTGAGACTGAAACCCATGTGTCCTGACTCCCCAGTGCTCTCTGCACTGCCCTTTCCCCCTACCTGTTTTCCTACCATGTTGAGCAAAAAGCAGCCAAATGTAGGGGAACCCCTGGGGAGAATGGTCTGGAGGGAGGAGGAGGGGCCCTCCCCCCAGCTGCCAGGCCTTCCCCCATTGCTTTCACTGGGCTGGCAGTTGGCTCTGAGACCCAGGGCAGGGACACATTGCTGTTACCTCCTTTTGGGGAGTCAGCTGGTGGCACAGCTCCCAACAGCTCTCCATTGTTGCCAGTGGACAGAGTGGCAGGTTGGTGGAACCCCGCTGTGGCAGCAGGTGGGCGGAGGAGGGAAGTTGTCAAGCAGCTGGCAAGGCCAGTCTGCCCATTCCCCTCCCCCACTCAGTCTCCCCCTCCCCCAGGCCTGCGCTGGTGGCTGGGCAGAGCATGGGCAGCCTGGCCCGTGGTCCTTGCTGGGGAATGTTTTTCTTCCTGTCTGACACCGAGCACCAAGTGCCTCCTGATCGTTTTTTCTTCCTCCTTCCTCCCTTCCTCCCTCCCTCCCTCCTCTCTGTCATTTATTCCTTTTCCCCAATGTCTGTCTTTCCTCTTCTGCCCTCTCCTTCCTTCCCTTCATTCTCTTTCCCTCTCTTCTTCTCACATTTTCTTTCCTCCTGCCTTTTCCCCTTGTTTCCCATCAGGACTCCTCCTGTCTCCTGCCCTCTCAGCCGCCCCCACCCTTCACTGCCCATGCCCCACTCTCCCGGTCCTCTCCTTGCAGCTGGAGGCAGGGCTGGGTCAGAGGACATTCAGAAGCGGCCTGGGTGGAAGGTCACACCTGATCCAAGCCTTCCCAGAAGCTTCCTGCTCCCAGCATCAGGGGTCAGGAGAGGGTTTGGCTACCTGCCGACCTGTGGCTCCAGCCCTTCCCCGATGGGAACAAGGGATTCGTGTTCATTGAGCTCCAACTACGTGCTAGCTACTTGCACAGCACTTGTATTTACTTAATCCTCACCGTGGTCTGTTGAGGCTGGTTATGGTTAATCCCATTTTATAGATGAGGAACTGAGGCTCACAGAGGCAGAGTTGTTAGAAGCCGCACAGTAAACTGCTGGGAGCCAGAATAAGGTGGACCAGAGCCTCACTGTCAAGCCCCTGCCAGTCCCAACCCTGGTCTGACTCTCAGTCCTCATGCTGCTTTGGCAGTCCAAACCCTTAGGCTTCACAGAGATTGCGAGATGAAGGGAGGAACGCAGTAGGAAGGCCCAGATCTTCGCAGCCAACTTCTCGGCTCCTCAGGGCTGCTCAGCCTCAAACTTTAAATAACCTCCGCTTCCCCCTACCCCAACAACCACCTGTCATACATGCAGATGCACGCCCACACACACGAAACATCCAGAACAGATGTGACCTCCCTCTCAGGCTGCCTGTGTAGGTGGGACAGAATATATATAACAGTGGTGATGGTGATGATGGTGGTGGTGATGATGGTGGTGAGATGGTGGTGGCAGTGATGTTGGTGGTGGTGGCAGTGATGGTGGTGGTGATGGTAGTGATGGTGATGATGGTGATGGTGATGGTGGTGGAAGCGATGGTGGCGATCATGGTGGTGGGGTTGTTATAGTGGAGGTGGTGAAGGTGTTGATGGTGGTAGTTGTTCTTAAGTTGATGGTGGTGATGACAAACAATATATTGTTTAATCATACAAACTATAAAGAAAAACAAGGACATGTTTGATAAAGACGAACATAATCAGGAGGATTTATGAGGGAGCTAGGCCCTATGGAAGTTCTCATACTCTAGGTAATCATGTGACCCCTACATGTGAGAACACTACAGGATGAACTCTGTGTATAATAAAGGTCTGTGTGTGGTTTTAACTTCCCCTTCCATTAACTTCCTTTTCCCTTCTATAAATACTCTTCCATCTTGGCACACAGACCAGGGTATGCGCGTGGCTTGCCATGTCTGCATGCCCTGGGTTGCAATCCTTTCCTTTTTCCCGAATAAATCCTTTTTGGTGATGAAACTCCTAGTCAATATTATTTTTCAGTCGACATGATTAACATTGAGTAATGAGAATCTGTTGCTGACAAACAGACAACGTTTCCGAAAAACCACAAACTGTGCTCATAATAAGACATAGCCCAGGCCAGTCTGTGCCCTCACAGATGACATGGCTTCGTCCTCTGCACCACCTTCCTGAGTGAGTGCATCTCTCTTACCAGGGATAACTGCAGCCCTGCTTTCAACCTTGGCCTCCTTGGACAATATGATCACGTGCCCAGCCTCTGGACAGCACTCAGTCCAGAACTGGACTTGCTCCCCTAGTCCTCCTTGGAGCCATCCAGCACAAGCCCAGAGCCTGAAGGGGCTTTCTCCAGTGCCCCTCACCGAGACACCCCTGAGGTCTCCCTGGGCTGCGTACTCCCTTGCAGCTACAAGCTTAAGAAACCTAACATTTTCCTACTACAAGCGTGTTCCTGGTCTTCGGTGGGCCGGTTTCCACAGGTCAACATTCAGCCTGGTGGTTAACGGGCGGGACGGGTAGGGGGTTGTGCACAGGGCAGGGCGCACAGGGGTCTTCGGAGGTGCTGGCAATGTGATTTCTTAGGCTGGTGGTGAATATCAGGACTTACTTTATTTTTTAGAAATAAATCATTTTTTTAATGTGAATATGTTACATACATTGTTTTATACGTATATGTTTCACAATAAAAAGTACAAATTCAAAAGAATACAAAAAAGAAAAAGGGAATAGAAGCCAAACCTCTGCCGAATGTCCGAGGAATGGCTCTGGACTGGTTCCTGCACCAGCTGGCCTCAGACCAGCCGCACAGCCCCCAGGCCCCCAGCAGCCAAGTCTGGTTCTCAGGGCCTGGGGCCAAGACTCCCTGGAGGGAGAGGGTGCAGACAAGCAAACTGCCCTCACACTCATTCAGGGCTCTCCCCACCCACCCCGAATTCCTGACCCAAGCTCCATCCCTTGGGGAGAAGAGGGTGGCCTTTGAGTGTTTGTTTAGAGACCTCATTCCTTAAATGGCTGGGTTTTTAAAAAAATGTACGTGCCTGCTGCTAACTTCATCTCCTCAACAGCTAGGGCCATCTGAGCCAGAGGGCAGGCTGGAGACGAGGTGGGGGAAGGACCGCTGGGCCAGAACCCTGAGGAGGCTGGTCCTGAACGGCCTTGGGATCCCCACGCTCCCCACTTCAGGAAGAGACAAAACACAGGCAGGGGACATGGAGCACATGGGGGAACACATGAGCAGAAGGTGCTCACCCAGCATGTCAGTGATACCTTGGGGATGCCAACCTGCCTGTCTGCTTTTATTTCCATTACATCTTTTCCTGCCCCTGGGCCTTGGCACCTGCTAGTCCTTCTGTATGGACCACCCTTTCTTTGGCTTTTCTAATGACAAACACCTCAGTCTTTAGGTCTAAAACCCACCTCTGATCAAGGATTTCCCTACCCACGGCCACCTAAACGAGACAGCCCCTTTCCACGCACCGCCGACTGCAGGATAGATTGGGTGGAGGTTTCCTTCTGACCGGCATGTACTATGTCTTTAAACAGTGATTTCTGGTTTGTGTTTACTCTTGCGGCTACATCAGAAAATCAAACGGCACTATAAAAATTGTATTTACCTAAGCTATTTGAAGCAGTGCTTTATTTAGCATGTGAACCCTACCCCCTTCAATAGGTTAATCATAGCTATTGTGAACACTTGAGAATGATTTCGAAAGTGTATCCAAGCCAGAGAACCTATTATTTAACCAAAAGAATAAGCTATGGCATTCTGGTAAATTTTTTTTCAGTGAAACAAAGTATTATTTTAATAGGCATATGCTTTGATTCCTGAATTTCTAAACTTTGGGGCTAGAAATACAAAATGGAGTCCTAGTTAGATTAAAAAAAAATGGAATAATTCCAGCTTGGTCAATGAGAAACTTTCAATTTTGGGGTAGGAGGTTAATTCCTTTTTCATTTTCTTGGTTTTTCATTGCCAAGAAAAGCAGTACACGATTTCCTGCTTTTTAATTTCCCAGATGATTTATAGACTTAGCACAATGTTATTTACAGGAAAACATCAGAAGAAAATAATCTTTCTACATTAACAGGAGGAATTTTGAAAGACATTATTCAATTAATAATCTTCCTGGCTCTGTGGTCAGGCCTCTCCTTGCTTGGAACCTTTCAAGGGATCCCCTGCTCTTAGGATAGAGCCTGAATGAGCTATTTAGGTGCCCACAGGTCTTCAAGATCTGGCTTCTGGCTTCCTTCTTTGCACAGTACCCTATGCTTCACTTCAATTGACCTACCATAGTTTCCCAAACAAAATCTGCCCTGTGCTCTCTTCCTCCGGGGCCCCTTGCACACACTGTTCCTTCTACCAGGCTCGCTCGCCCTCCTTGCAACTCCTACTCATCAGTCTTTCCTTACACAGCTTAGATGTCTCTTCTTCCAGGAAGCCTTCCCTGATACTCCTGAATAAGTGGTGCATGCCACTTCTCTTTGCTCTGATGGCTTCTCACATGTTCTCTATCATAATGCTTATCCTGCTATATTACCTTGGTGATTCTTCAGTTTCTTGTCTGTCTCCTTTACCAGACTATAAGCTCCGTGAAGGCAGGTACCTTGTTTGTTTGCTCACTGTTGGACCTCTAGAGTCTACCATAACGTTTGGCACATTGTCGGTGCTCAATTAGTGCCAGGTGAATGAATACATAGCCAGAATTGGATTAATATCCACCAAATGCTGGTATCACATAATTTATAGTTTATCATTAATAGTTCTTAGATGGTTTCTTCTAAGTCATTAATTTAGTCATTCACTCTATCCATCCATCCATCCATCCATCCATCCATCCATCCATCCATCCATCCATCCATCCTTCCATTCACCCATTTCTGTGGCTAAGCAGAAATAATGAGCTTGACGTTGTCGTAAATCCCAGGGAAAGAAGAAAATCATCATCTCTGATGTTAATGTCAGAATATGAACCAGACTCAGCCAATCATAACCGTATTGTGGGCACACCTAGGCAGGGAGTGGAAGAGGTAGCGGAGAAATGAATCATCCAGAGGAAACTAAAGCAATTCAAACCTTATACACATATGGTGAACCCATAAATGGCGACTCTCACCTCCGTCCGTCCCTCCCTCCCTCTCTCCCTCCCTCCCTCCCTTCTTCTTTCATCAAGCCTTCATAAGGACTTCTCTCTGAGCCAGGCCCTGTCCTAAGGACTGTGGAATCTGACCCAGATTCCAGGCCTAAAGATGCTGAGTTTATAGGGGATCAAAGGGTAGGTGCAAAGAATAGCACAGAAGGCACAAAGTGGCCTGTGCCATAAGAGAGGCCCCGATAATGTCTCCTGAGCACCTGGAGGGAAGGCTGTATGGCGGAGGGGACATTTGAACTGTATCTTGATCGGCAGGTAGGATTTAGATATGTTAGAACGAGGGGAGAGCATTCTAGAAGGAAGCAATCAAATGAGCAAAGGCACAGAGGTGGGATTAAACCCAGGCAGGTCCAGAGAATTCAGCAGGCTCAGGGGAAGGCAGTGGGAAGAGGAGGAGGAGGAGGGGGCGGGAAAGTTAGGGAAAGGTTTTGGCACCAGATCACAGCCTTGGAGGCCAACCAGGGGATGGCAGACCGAGTAACTCATTCAGCTAACCAGCATTGTTTTAACACTTGCCTTGCCACGTTATGACCTGGTGCCTCTTCCCTGATAGCCTGCAGTGGCCCCTGGGCTGCTCCCCCAATCTCCAGCCTTGTGTATCCTCCCCTCCCCTGTAGGCAGCAGATCTCCAGAAAGAAGCATATCATGGTGCCCCTCCCCACCCACAGCCCTTCATGGCTCCCTAGTGCTCTGAGCAGAAATCACAAACTCCTTGTCCTAGGCTATAATCACTCCCTCACCCACACACACATCCTTACTTCCCCCACTCCTCCTAGGCCTCGTGGGGTTTTTCTTTCATTTCCTTGAATGGTCCCTGTGTTTTCCCCCTTCTTGAGACAGTTCCCAGTCCCCACTTCCCCACTCTGTGCAGACCCCTCTGCAGACTGCGCAGGTTGGGGGCAGATAGCAATTCCTCGGGGACCCTTTCCCGACTTCCCAGGCTGAGTGAAGTGTCCCTCCTACATGACCACACACGTCGTCGTTGCCTGTTCATTTCTCTGGCTTCCCCACTGGACTGTGAGCTCTGAGGAAGAAAGGCTGTTTTTGAGGTACACCATTCCATTCCCAGCTCAGATGTGCCAGGTGTGAGCAGGCCCTGGATTCCTGGGGATGGAAGGGCAGAGGAAGGAAGGCCTTCGACGGGGTGGAGTGGGGTGCCTCCATCTCCCTCTCCCAGCTCCTTGCATCCCCACGGGCTGGAGGGAGCCATGTGGTGATGAGCAGCAGCTGCCACCACAGCCAGAAGGTGTGAGGTGGGACAGCAGCACTTGGGAGGGGGCCCTGGGTCCGGTAGCCTCTGGGGCTGCCTCCAGGTGGGAGGAAATATCCAACATGACGGGTAAAGGATGAGGCAGGGACACCTACCAAGTGGCAGCCAGAGTCTAGCCCCCAGGTCTGGGTGGGAAGAAGCCACCCGCTCCTGGTCTGGCCAAGAAGCACCTTGACTTTGGACTCTGCATTCATCTTGCTCTTTCTCCCTTTTTCTCTGTTTATTTTTCCAGCTCGTCCCGCCTGGGGCTATTTTTGCTTCTCCCTTGTTCGGTTGCCTGAGCAGCCTTGTGGCTTTAATTGGCCCATTTTCTGCATGCTGGAAGGATCTTTCCTTCCTTGTCCCGCTACCCACCCCCACTCCCCATGGAGCCTGAGAGCACAAGCTAGAAGTGAGGCTAACTAACTATGGAGAGAAAGGCAGACAGAGACAGACAGCTCAGGAGACAGAAAAGGACAGACAGACAGACAGACAGAGACAGGGTCAGCAATACAGAAGAAGAGGGGGAGCCTGGAGAAATAATGGCAGAAATAAATAATTGAGGTGAGAGAGAGATAGAGAAGCAAACAGATGGATTTATATTCATACTGAATGACAAGAGGAAGACAGAGACAGGCAGCCACCCAAGAGGAGGGAGGCAGCCAGTAGCCAGACAGCGGAGGGGAGCGGTGTCTCCAGGGAGGCTGGGGACTCAGTGTTTCGAGGCTTCCAGAGTGTCCTGCTTCTGTGGGCCTAATTGCAACACTGGGATGATAGACCACAGATCCCTGCTCTCTGCAGGAGGCTGTTGCAAGGATGTCAAAGTGCTTTGTAAATGGTAAGGTCTTTACAAATGGGGGAGGGGGAAATCGTTCTTCAGAGGTATGTATGGGGCTTCATGTGTGTTCATCCTCCTTCCGCCTGCATTTTAAATATGTCAGAGTGGGACAGAGCACTCCTTATTTGTTGTTTAGTCCTGTGACAAACACTTACTGACCACCTACTAACTGTATCCAGCCTCCTTTCTGGGTTCTGAAGATAGACAGTAACTGAGACAGGCTTGCACCCTCCTGCTGAAGGCCTGCCCTATATTTGGCCATCAGTGAATGTTTAATATTTATTGGATACGTTGTAAGGAGGAGGAGTTGCTGACACAACCACCTCCACTATATCCTGGCATTTGCTATAGCTGAGGGGTGTCCAGAGGTGGGAGTCTCTACCTCCACCTGGGGACAGTCAGGGACAGCTTCCTGGAGGAGGCAACATGGGAGAAGGCCTTGAAGGCTTTCCCAAGTGGAGAAGGCAGGGAAGGTGTTCCAGGCAGAGGGGTGAGCCCATGTACAGCAAAGGGATATGAAAGTATGAGGTGGAGGGCACTCAGGAAATGGAGAGTGAGGGTGGGGGAAACAGGGAAATGAATCTGGGAAGGTAGGCAGGGGCTGGATTGTGGAGGGCCTCGAACGACAGACAAAGAGTTGGAGCAAATTGGTGGTGATGTCCAGCAAAAGAATCGCATGATTAAATCTGAGTTTCTTCAGAGAAATGCCACTGACACAGCCCAGATAGGAACAGGGGCTGGGGGTGGGGGTGGGGCAGGGGCTGGGAGAGCTCGGGGAGGCTGTGTTCAAAGGTCCAAGTGAGAGAAGCATGATCTGGATCAGGGAAGGAAGGCCTGTGGGTGAGCCGTCCTGCTGCGCCGGCTGGCTTGGGGCATTTGGCCTCTTCTGTCAGAGCAACTGTCTCTCCCTGGCCTGTCCCATAACCCATGGCCACAAAACCTAGCGATGAGCTTCATGGAAACTCTGAGACCAGTGAGCCCAAGTGTCTCAAACTCAGGTGCCTTCAGGGGCCATGGAAGGTAGCTGGGGTGAGGCCATAGAAAGTAGAAGTGGTGGGGCCCGGGCCAATCTAGGGTGTGCCTCCAAATTGCAATTTTTTGAAAACAAAATTGTGGTAAAAAGAAATGGCTGCCCAAATTTGTCCCTCAAGCATCACTGATTTTCACCTCTGATTTCACCCCTCTCTCACAGTTCACAAGGGGGTAACTGAGGGCCAGAGGGGGCAAGAGACGTGTCCCAGTGTGAGCCCCGTGGAGTCACAATCCAGCTGGATGAACACCCCCATGTACAGATGAGCAAACTGAGTCACAGAGAAGGGACGTGGCTTGCCTGATCTCACACAGCTGTGGGGGGTGGCGGGAGGGAGGTGGGAGCGAAAAGGTGGAGGGAAGGCCACTTTCTCAGGCAACAGTCCTTTCAGGAAAATGACTCACCCCCTTCCATCACCAGGGACTGAGGGGAGGAGAAATCTGAGAGCAGGGAACTGCTAATTGCCTGATGAGAAATAATTGGTGGTGGGAGGGGGAGTCAGCTTAATGAGATGGTGGTTGGGGGCGGAAGCAGCTCAGTGAGAACTAACAGGGAGAATGAGGCATCCCCAAGGGGAGGTGCTCTGGCTTCTGGTCACAGCTGACTGAGGACCACGGCCACCAAACAGCTGCTGGGCAGGGCCCAGGCCAGGGCTGGGGTCAGCTCAGTCTCAAAGGCCCAGATCACCTCCGCCTGGGGCCTGCTGAGCTGCTGATTATCTGCCAAGCTGGACCTTAGAGAATAATCATCATCACCAATAATAATGCCTGTCACCTGCTCTGAGCTTGTAACTTGTTTGGCCACCAGCAAGCAGCCTTGTCTCAGTTGGAGAGAACAGGCAGTGGGGTTTGCGGCTGGTCCTAAAGAGCAGGAAAGAGTCCAACAGAGGCCAAGGACAGCCGCTTTTTCCTCCCTGAGGCTCAATTTCCTCAGCTGTGCAATGGAGATGTCGTTCTCTGCCTATTTACCTTTTCAACCTCATCTTCTACTTCAGATCTCCCCCCATATCCTCATCCCAACCCCAAACACACACACTCATCATTACAATCCAGACCCACAGAACTGCTAGCCGACCCCTCTGATGTCTCTGCCTTTGTTCGGCATCCAATGCCAACCTGCTCCTGGCTCAAGGCTTCACAATGAACTCCTCTTCATACTGCAAAGCCCAATGCCACCTCCTCTGTAAAGCCCTCCCTGATTCTCTCCCAACAGTGAGACACTCCTATCTCTAGGCTGCCACTGTTCTGCATACATTACAGCAAGACATCGTATTTATATCTTTGCTCATCTCTTTCCCCTCTAGTCTGGAACCTCCTCGAGGCCAGAAAGACAAGACCTTATTTATTTCTGTAGTCCCAAAGCCCAGCACAAGTCAAGCATACAGTAAACACTCAAGAAATGGTTCTTGAATTGAATGACTGATCACACAGGCATATGTTTATCATTTTCAGCATCTGTTTCTTCCACTGGACAGGGAGCCTTCCGAGGGCAGGTCTGAGCCCTATCTACCTTCCTATGTATTTCCTGGCACAGAGGAGGCCCTCAACAAGGTCTGGCAGGTGGGTGAACAAAGGAAAGCACTTTGTTCGTTTAAAGCACGGTTTGTGGGAGTGGAAAGAAAAAGAAGCAAATCCCTGGATGGACGAGGACGTGAGCACAGGATTCAGAGTGTGTTTCCTTAAGGTGGTGAGTATGTCTGTCTGCATGGCCACGAATATATGTCTGCATATGTGTGTCTGAGGGTCATGCGTGGGGTTGTGCCTGCAGCTATGTAAGGATAGATATAGATGTTGCTTGCTTTGTGTGCGTGTGTATTATTGTGTGTAGTGTGCGGGCATTACTGCATTACTGTGTGTGTTATGTGTCTAGAGCCTATGGGGTAAGTCTGCACATGTATAACTGTATATGTGTCTGTGGTTTGTGTGGAGGCGTGTGACTGTATGTATGTGTGTGTAGGTGTAGTGTTGTGTCAGGGGATGGGAGATGAAGTAGGAGGGAGAAGAAAAGACAGAACTTGTGATCATCAAATGCCAAGCACAAAGAGCGAGAAGGTACAGGTGTTCTCAGCGAACCCCATCCCCAGTGTCAGTTCCACTCATCCATTCCTTCACTCTCTGATGCACTGATGCCCACTCTGCTGGGCCATCTGCTGGTTGCACAGGATCTGCCATGTCTCCTCCCCCCAATTTCCTGGGGGAAGGCATGTAATAACCAGTCACGGAAGTGTGTAATCAGCACTACACCAGAGGGACCCAGGGTATGTGGGACTGCAAAGGAGGGGCCCCGAGTGCAGTTGGGGGGTCCGAGCAGGCTTCCCAGAGGAAGGACCGTCCTGCAGAGCCCTGCGACAATCAAACTGCCTGGGATGGCTTTTCTAGGCAACCAGGCGTACTGAGGCTGCTATGGACCTCTACCCTAGTGGGGCTCCCTGCCTTGGCGGGCCCCTCCTCCCCTCCCGGTGCCAGCTCAGCCTAGTTTGCTGAGATCCTCACCTTTGCTGTCTCCCTGCCCCACTCTTTCTGTCCACCCTCCCAGCAAGGCCCTGTGGAGAAGAGGACTATTCTAAGCAGAAGTGAGAAGAAAAGCAGTGATGAGAAAATGGAGAAGGCTCCTGGGACATCCTCGCTGGTCACGTGTCCCACTGCCTCTGGAGCATTGGTGGGAGTGCAGGTGGGCGTGCAGGGGTGGACTTGTGTGTGCATGCCCAGCCTGTCTCTTAGCCTGGCCGTTCCTGGAGGGCAGAGGAACATTTTTCATAGTCTCTTCCTTACCCCACCCATAGCAGTAAGGGTGGCGGGAGTTTCAGACCTATGTGGCTAGACTGACTTGCAAATTCTAAGTCAAGTGTGGACAAAGAAAAAACCAATTTGGTTGATGAAAGAAGCTGGTTAGCAGACCAGACTCTGGGAGAGAAAAGATTGGGCTCCTGTGACTAATGTGATTTAAAATTTTTATTCATAGGCAGGCCTAGATTTTTTTTTCTTTTTCATCTCCATTTAAGAAAAAAATTTGATAGAATAAATGAGATGGTGAATGAGCCAGAATTCTGAAGGCTTTCAATTCCATTTAGTGCCTGTGTCCCTTACTGAGCACCTATTATGCCGCAGGCTTCGTGCTACACGTGCAGAGCTGGGAAGCTGCGGCCCATGGTGAGATACCGGGGCCCAGGTGTGGTTCAGTCCCTCGCCTGGGGCTGCAGAGGCAGGCAGGTTCTGTTTGGTTGGAGGAGAACCTAGAAGAGCTTCATGGAGGAGGTGATATTTGAGATGCACTCTGAAGAAGGAAAGACGTTTTCGAGGAAGAGATCAGCATGTGCAAAGGCCCAGAGGCAGGAATGGGCATGTATTTTTGTACCCTTTGGCTTTGGACCCAAATGCTGGCCAGTCCAGGGAGGCATGAGCACAGTGAGCTCCGGTATGAGGACCTAGCGCGAACCCTGAGCTCCAGTCTTCCATGACACATCATGTGGCCTTGTTCCATTCACGTCCCCTCTCTGCGGGCTTGTGTATGGATGATAGACCACAGACTGGAACTGTGGCAGCAGAGACGAATGAGATGTGTGCGAGTTCTCACGTCTTTGCTGTGCCATGCCCGTGGCAGCCATTGGTCGTTAGGGCATCATGATAAGCTTTTGTGTTAATGTTTTCTAAGAAACACCATGTGGTAGGTAAGGGCACAGGCTGTAGAGCCGGACTACATAGGTGCAAAATCCCAGCTCTGCCGCACACTAACGGGATCCTGGTGCCAGGTCCTTAACCTTTCTGTGCCTCAGTTTCCTCACCTGTAAAGTGGAGATAATAAGAATATCTGCTTCATAGTATTGTGCGGGATTGCGTGAACTAATAGATGTAAAGAGCTGAGAACAGGACCAGGCACATACTCCGTGAGGGCGTGATTGTTCCCCCAAAGCCCCCACATACCTCAGTGTTTCTGGAGATGGTGTTCGAGGCAGTAATTGTCCATAAGTTGTTGCTCTACCTGATTGAACCCATTCTCCTCACAATAGATGAGGAAAGTGAGTCCAGATGATGGGAACTCCCTGCCCAGGGTCTCAGTGAGTTGGCGTTCAATGTTTCCTGACTCTGAGCCCAGAGCTTGTTGTATTAGAGCAGCTACGGGGATGTGCTACAGAAGAATCCCATAAGTGCTCGAATGGAAGCTTCTGGAACCTTAGTCTTCCATCTGTGAAGGGGCTGCCTGATCCCCAGGCCCTCCCAGCTCTGTCGGCTGTGACCATAACCCACAGGGCTGGGGATGGGGGACGGCCAGTACCCTTCCTGTCTGTGTGTTCTCCCCTTTCCTGGGGGCCCCATGCATCTCAGATCTCCGTTCAGGGCTTCTCCCCATGCTCTCCTGGCCCCTTGCTTTCTTCTGTCCCTTCTCAGGGGCTCCAGCTCCAGCCTAGGGTCTGGGGCTCCTTAGGGCAGAATGGGTGGCCCCTCCACTGGCCCTTGAGGAGAGGGGCCTAGAGGCCAGCCCAGGCCCGGGTGGGCCCACTCCAGCGGCCTGCCCCAGCCTTCAGAGACGCTCCGGAACCAGGCACCTGGGTCTGAGGGGCCTCAGGCAAGAGGATGGGCCTCTGGCAACCAGAACCACTTCCAGGTAAGCACAGGTGCTCCCAGCCCTTGGGGACAAAGCCCAAAAGTTTGCTTTTCAGGCGTGGTGCAAGTCCATCTGAGCCAGCATCCCCTGAGTGGTGGGGGTAGAGGAGGCTCATTAAAAATGCAAATTCCTGGGCCTTACACAAGACCTACTAGATTACTCCCTGGGGAGTGAGAACCTGGGTGTTATCAAGCTCCCCAGGTGAATCCTGCACGCTCAAGCTGGAGAACATGGGGCTCAAGGGACAACATAGATGGGGAAGCCCTCAGTACCAGGAACCCTTTGTACAGTCACCACACTCCCTGAGGGACGCCAGGGAGTCCGTTTGTCCCCATGAGCAAGTCCAAGCCTGAGCTTTCTCTCCTTCCTCCTCAGCTGCCTACACTGCTCACACGTTCCCCACAGTTTCTAAATTCAAAATGGGAAAGGTTTAGCTGCGTATCAACTTCGTTCCCCTGGGCACCCTGCCTCAGGAGCCTGGCTGCTAGGGAGGGGTCTGGGGTCCCATTCTTCTGGGGCTTGCAGACAGAGGACACGAACAGCTCCTGAGGGCCCTGCTACAATCCAGGGGTGGGGAGTGTTCTGGCCCAGAGCACACCTCTGACTTTCTGGACACCACTAGGCCTCTTAGCCACTTCGTTCCGGAAGTCCCAGTCTTTTTCATCCATCCCACTGTCAGCTTGGCCCCATCCTGCTCACCTGCAGGGGGACACCCATGCTGGGCCCTAGAGCTGGTGCTGGGTGGGGACAGAGGAACCTGACACCCACTGTGGCCCCTACAGATGGTTTGATGTCTCACTCCGCAGGCAAGCATTCGTTGAACAACTGCTGAGTGTGGTTGCTGTGCTGGATGCTGGTGGGGGGTGGGGGGTGGGGGACTGTTTGGGGGCGTAAAAAGAAATAGAAGACTGGGGGAGTGGAGAAGCCCACACACAGGTTTAGAACAATCACCAAGCAGCATGCCAGGCAGAGGGAAACACACTCATCTCAACACAGTCAGCACACTTGTTCAGCAGGCTCCATCCTGGGTGTCTCAGAAGTGTGGCTTGTGCGCTGGGGAGGAGGGGACAGGAAAGACACAGGGACAAACAGGACTTGAGTTCTAGTCCTGAGGCCTCATGGACTTGCTGTGTGGCCTTGGGTAAGTTGCTTACCCTCTCTGAGTCTCATTCTTCCCTCTCCCCTCTCTATACACCCTGGAAAACAGCAGACTTGAACCAAATTTGCATGACACTGACCAAGGGATGTGGCTTCTTGGTCATCTGAGTAGACTCTGCAGGAGGCCTGATATCACCCCCACAGGTAGTTGAGGGTGATGGTTAGAAACTCTGTGATTTGGGCCACAGACCTCCATAGAAAGCCAACTCCATCCTTTACATGTCAACGTTCCTATTTAGAGCATGGGCTAATCTCTAGCATTATTGAGATGGTCCTGGCTGGGGAAAGGCTGCCTGGATGAGCCCTCAAGTATGAGGTGGGGGGTATGCAGCTCATAAACAAAGTGCTGGTTTCCCCCTTTGCTTTTATTCATTGTTAATTGCATATTTACTTTTGGGCAGTTCACTTCCAAGAAAGACTGCATGAGCTATGAGATTTGAGAACTACCATGATGATGGGATGGGGCCCAGCGCAGCGCCTGGCAGGTGTGCAGCTCTCATGGCTGTTAGAAGACATGGCTCTCTCTTCTGATTCTTCTCTTTAACATTTTCCGCTGACTCTTTTCTCACCTTTCTCCTTCTCTGCCACTTTCACTTCCTGGACACAGCTGGAGCCCTCCGTTTTGCCCAGTGTCTAGCTGGGCCTCTTCCTATAGCAACTTGGTTCTGGACTAAGCCTGGCCCTTCTCCTAGATAGCAGCATATAGTTTAAGGGTTACGTGTGCAGTGCTTACAAATAGTGACCTGTGTTTGCTATTCACGGGCTGTGTGATCTGGGACTAATTACTTAGCATCTCTGTGCTTCAGCTCCCTCTGCCATAAAAAGGACTAACAAACCGACATCATAGGGCTCTTGGAAAGATGAAGTGAGCAAATGTGTATACATCACTTAGCACAAACTAAGCACTCCATCAACAGGTTGCTGCTCTCAGGTTAAAGCCATGTGGGCTATTGAATGCCTTGTATGTTCTTCGCTTTAACAGAGCTGTCTCCCGGCATGAACCAGTCATGCTGGAAAACGGTAGGAGTGAATAACGGGAAGGATCCACGTGAAAATGCGTGGTCAGAATAGAAGTTGCTGTGGAAAGGCGAGAGATGAGGTGTCCAGGGAGAGCCCGTCTGGTTGTTGTCAGCTGTAGTGGGCCTACAGGTTGTCACAGAATGAGTAGCTCACTGACACTTGCTGGGCAGGCTTCCTGATACAAGGACCCAGGGTTACAGGGGTATGTCCAATGAGCTGTCGGGGGGCTGGGTTCAGCAGGGAAGGTGCTCAGGAGGAGCAGGGCTTGAGGGGGGCTGGAGTTGGATTCTGGCCAGCAGAGAGGAGGAGCAGAAGCTGTGTGAGGGTCAGGACAAACTAATCTGAGCCCTGGAGGGTTAAAATTCTTCTCCCCTCTGCATCTCTCCTCCCCGCTCCTGACCCCTTCTCCCCTCTCCCCCACTCCCCCCAAAAAAGTGATCTTATCATGACCAAGCGGAAGAGAAAATTCAATCTGATAGCATTTTATGGAAGTGTCTTTAAGAGTTATCACATCCTAAGAGTGCAAAAGAAAGAAGATTCCATCCACTTTAAAAATCTTGACTCAAAAGGATAAATACATGTACACATGGTCAGAATTGAAACATGCTAATATAAGCATGTAATTGATCACATGTAAGCACAGGCAGATGAATTAAGGAATGCATATATTACCAGAATGCAGAGATTGGGCTAGGTAGGCTAAGAAGCTGGGGGGAGGGGTACAAAAGACATTGTTTTTTTTTTAAAGCCCAAGACAGTGAACCTGGAACCACGGTACAGGGAGACCCTCTGGGACACCAATAAGACCCCGACCTACATGCCAGGAGAAATTTCTCACAGTAAGCACCCTCAACTAACTGGGCTTATAACTGCTACCTGGGGAGAAGGCAATCCCAGTTAACTGGGATGGTGGTTCTCCTTAGTGGGTGCACATCTTAGAACTCCAGGATGATTTGGGGTTACTGTTAGGCCTATGGATGTTAACCTAAAAAGAAAAAGCCAAAATGAGAGTTGGTAAGTGTTTATTTGGGATTAAGAATTGCAATTTGGGGAGCACAGATTCAGGCAGAAACCCAAATAGTGTCCCAATGTCAGGGTGAGGGCAGGGGGGTTTTATGAGAAAAGGAAGGGAATAACTTCATAAATAGAAGGAGATTCCTATTAGTGCCAACAAGCTGAGTTACTCTTTAGCTGTACATGGCTGGTTACTGATTCTATCTTCAGAAAGAGAGTTTATGGGCCGGCCGAGTGGCGCAATGGTTAAGAACTGGCTTGGGACGCCAGAGGGCCCTGGTTCGGATCCCACATATGAGGGCCAGTGACACTGCCCTCCACAGCTAAGATGCTGAACAACAGCTCGACCTGGAGCTGGGCTGCAGTGAGTCGCCAGCCACGGCAGATGGGTTGCCATGGGCTACCATGTGTGTAGCAGCCGCCAGCGTGAGTGGCCAGCAGCTGCTGTGAGCGGCCATCTAGAAGCCAGTGACTGATCTGCCTCACCCGGGAAGAGTGCAATGATGGTGCCAACGTGGGCCAGTGAAGCAACGTCCTCCACAACTAGACTGAAGAACAAAAGGATAGCAACTTGTCTGTTCCCCTTCCTCCAATTCCCCAATAAAAATCTTTAAAAAAAAAGAAACAGAGTTTATAATATCAGTCCTTGTGGTCAGGATGTCTGCGTTCCTGTTAGCTCTACCAACAACTGTTTGTAAAACAAAGCTGCTTTGGCCCAGTCCAAAGGTTGTTTCGCCCACTTCAAACATTCCAAAGGTTCAAGGAGTAAGACATGCAAGACAGTTCCTATGATATGGCAGCTCTGACTCCATTTTGAAATGTCTCCACTTCGGTCAGCTATTACATGGGAATCAAAACCATAGGATTTTATCTTTCTGTTATATACTTACTTGGATTGCTAAGAGAGTTTGGCCTATTAAAGTGAGAGTCTAATCATTCTAATTTAAAATGTAATTGAGTCATTAACTTGGATGTGTAAGTTTAAGTTTGAAAGCTTACTAAGCTATGCTCAGTGATAGACTATAGAAGAGAATGTTAGGCTTACCACATAAACACATTTAATTTGCTAAATGTAAAAGAACTAGTTAAGTACCCAGGGAGACTTTGTTAACAACAGGAAAATGAGTGAAAAACAATATCTAACGGATGACGTTAAGTTTTTTTTGTGTTTTTTTTTTATACCATACACTCAGAAAAGTACCCAGATCACAAAGTAAACCACAACCAGATTAAGAAGTCTAACATTGCTGGAACCCCAGAAGCATCCCAACCCCCACCCCATGCCTCCTCCATTCACTTCCCCTTTAGGGAAACCACTCACTCAAAACATTACATTTATACATATAGCATGAATTGTTTGAGGCATGTTTAATTAATTACTTACATTTATAAACGAGACCAAATATCATTTACAAATGGGACCAAATATCATCCAAAGACTTCTTAGAAGTGGTTGCTAAAATCTGCTTGATATAAACACAAAAAGATTTGCAAGCAGATTTAAACACTTAAGAGAGTACTAGGGTTCTCTTAAACTGAATTTGTAAGTTTAATAAATTGAACTCTAGTTATTTAAACTCAAAGTAAACTTCTGCAAGTCTTTTCTGGGCACCACAGCCTCTGGTGAAATCACCACAAAACTTAAATGAAATGCATCAAGTCTGGTTCAACGTCATAGTTCAAAATCCTGAAAGAAGTTTCTTTAAATTACGCATCATGCCCCTGTACTTTAGATAGAGAATGCGTCCCAACTTCCAAGACTTGCTTCCAAAGCCACAGACTTTGTAGACCTCACTCTTTCCTTTAAATGACATTAAGTTGCCTATGCTTTACTGCAAAATGTTTCAGATAGACAATGTGACGTATTTTTTATGTTACTTTTAATCTATTGGGTTGTAGGAAATGTCATGACACATTTTTGCAACGAAAAACATAGAAAAAATACTTCATGACTTTTCCTACAACCCAATATACTCTTGGATATTTAGTTAAGGCAAGCAGGGGTGCATGCTCCCAGAATGGGTGGGTAGCATTTGAAAGACTAATCAGAAGCCCACTGTTCCTAGGGGGACTACAAGGCTTTTGGTTGTCTTAATCCCCAGTCAGCACCAGGGGGCTTGGTCATTTGCATAATGGGTGTAGAATGGCTTTTCATTGGTGAATGCAGTGATGTAAGCAATGTGTTGATTGGCTGGAAGTACAATTCAGGCACTGTCACTCCTGCAGGAACAGGATCTTAGAATCCAGCGGGTCCTGAAGCCTACAGAACACGCACTAGGTTCAGAACCTCCCCCTCCTCTCTTGTGCAGGGCCCATCAGCGGAAAATTTCATTGCCTGCCTCCCTCTAGAATCTCAGCTGAATTCAACACTAGAGTGCTGTTGCATTTGCCTTGGGTAAATCTTTCATGCAAGGAACATCTAACAGGATAGAGACCCGGAGCTTTATGGAGCTCCAAAGCAGGCAGTTTTGGGGCCTGCTTGTGAATGTATGTGGTGTGCTTGCTAATAAATGTGCGCGTGTGTGTGGCTAAATTTGGTGTGAGGCTTGCTTTCACTGTAATTTACAACCCGGTCGCCAGGTTGTGGGGGAGGAGGACATGAGCCCTCTCTTCCCTCTACCTAATAAGAAGTTACTGAAATTGACTGAAGTGAGTCCAATATTTGTGGGTAACCCAACTGGTTTAGCAGAGACGCCCGGCGGGAGGGTGGAGGGTGGGGTGAGATGCCATGCAGCGAGTTGGGAGACATATCTTTGGGTGGGAATGTTCCTGTTCCCCCTCCCCCCCATGCCCCCTCTACTGGCTGTCGTCTACTTCAGCTCTGGGTAGGAGCATTTGGGGTTCAGTTCCCTCAGACCCTGTAAAAAACCACCCAGGGGACCTTGGCCTCACTCTTGGCTAGTCCCATACCAGGATCTGGAAATCTGGGTGCGGTGGTCATTTCCCTGTAGAATAGGGCCCGCGGCTCCTGTGAGATCCTCTGTCCTCCCCTCTACCTGATGTCAAAGTGACTGGTGACTTCTATTGTCTTCGCACCCTACAGCCTAGCTGCCTATAGGTGTGCGTCTCAGTGACAGCATCCCACTTGTCTTGAAGGGTCAGTGACTTCTCTTCAAAGTGCTCAGTGGAGGTTCCTTTGAAAATGGCTCTTTTGAAAACAAAATAGCAAGTAATGAGCTTGGTGCTTCCCTGCCCCACCCTAGTTCCTTTCTTCCTTCCTCCCTTCCTTTCTTTCTTCCTGAGCATGGAGCTCTCTAAGCCCAAATTGAGTATAAGCCAATCATATGTACATTTCGTAACTTAATTCTGCAGGACCCTCATTCAGCCTTAATGGACACTGACTTTTTTTTTTTTTTTACTTCCTGCCTCTTCTCCGGCTTCTCCACGCAGCAGAGTAGCTCAAACTGGGGCCCTTTTGGGCTAAACCCTCAAGGTCACTCCAAGCAGCCCCTTGATCCCACCAACAGTAAAGCCCCCCTCCCTGCACTCACACCAACATCTCTGGGCACACGCGGTCCTCTGGAACATTCCAGATTCTGCAGCAGGACCCTTTCTTGGAGTAGCCCTCCCCACTTGACCCTTAGAGGAGTCCTTCCACTTGACACCCACAGGTGTTCTAATAGCTTCCTTCTCCCAGCTGAGCCTTGGGCCCCCACTGGCAGGGAGGCCGTATTGTCTTCACATCCGTCTGCTGGTCTCCTGTCCGCTGGGCCAGCCAGACAATCAAAATCATGACGCCAGCATTTGGTTACTGGGAGGAAAACAGCTCACACAATATGGGAAAGGCAGCTGGATGGGGAGGAAAAAAAGTAGCCCGAAGTGGGCAGTATTTGGGGAACAATTTTTAAAGGTAGCATATAAATAGGCTGCTTATTAGAATCCTGGTGCGAGACATTGAAGGAAGTGCTGTCAAATGGCCCTGGTGTCAAATGGCTCTGTCAGCTGGACTATTTGCGAGCTGTAGGAAAGGTGGTTAAAGGCCTTTTATTTGTGTTCAGTGCCCTTCCAGGGGGAGAAGCACATTCCCCCTCACCCCAGCTTTGCCTCCATCTCCCACCTTTGCCCCAGCCCATGTGCTCCTCGATTTGAACCTGGCTCTGTCTCAGAGAGGTGACAGTAGACGGACCCTCCCCCCACCTCTCAAACGTGCCGTTTGCCTAGTGATCACCCACCTGGCAGCTACCTCCTAACAGCAGAGGTCACTTTGTCTACACATCCACTTGCTTCTGTGTCTGACTAGGAACTGGGCCATTTGAACCCGTCCAGGTGGGACTCAGACTCTGCACTTTGACCTCTTTGCTCCCTCCAGGTACTAGGAGAGTCCTTAACCCTTAAGGATGTTGCAGAATCCGGGATCCTGAAAAGAACATGGGTTTGGAGTCAGGAAGATCTGGGTTTGAATCTGGTCCCTTGAACTCACTATCTGTGTAACTTTGGGCAAGTCACTTAATCTCTCTGAGCCTCCGTTTCCTCGTGTGAATTGTGGAGGTTTTTAGAACTGTCCTGGGGGTTAGCATGTTTAGGGACCAAATCAATTTCCTGGCGCATCCTGAAAGCTTAAGAAGTGGTGGTCCCTTCCTCCCCCTCCTCAGCCTGGGTGTGGAGGGGAGAGGACCCGGAGCTGCCTGGTGGATCTGAGCCTGGCTGGCTGGCCCTGGTGCACAGGCTGCCTGGCTGAGCACGACTCAACATGGTCTCTGCCAGCCATGCAGCAGCCTGTGTTTCTACAGCGGAAGAGGCCCCAGCCCCAGAGAGCAAACAGGTCTCTGAGTCTCTGCCCCACCATGGGGAGCAGCCCAACCCAGGGGGCCCCAGGGTGGAGGTGGGGGTGGGGGTGAGAACTGCAGTCAGGGCTGTCATCCTTCTGAGACTGGAGCTGTCATTAGTTGTTCTGGCCCATAATTGGGCTGTAACCACCCTCTGGCCCGAGATGAGTGTTGGGACCATGATTATCTGTCATTAGCCTCTTCGTGCCTCAGAATACTGATTTCACGCTGTCCCCTCGTCTCCCGCCCCAGCCCTTCCGGAGCCAGAAATGCTCAGACAAGAGCTTCTCGCCCAGACAGACGTGCACGGCAGACACTTTCCTCCACTTTGCTGCGTCCATGGAAGCCATAGCCCGACAGCAGGAAGTGAACTCTGCTCAACTGCTCTGGCTCTGAGGGGAAGGTGCCAACTTCCTTCCTCTCCAGCTAGTGAGGGACACAACACAGGCTTAGAAAAACTAAAATCCAGCCCAGGGCAGGTTGGCCTGGTGGTTCAGGGCCCCACACCTACTCTGCCACTTAGCAGCTGTTCAGCTTTGGGCAAGTGATGAAGTCCTTCTGGGCTTTTCTCACCTTTAGGGGGAGGGGGAGGTAAACCTGCCTCATGAGGTTAAGGTGAGGATTATATTGGTCAACAGGTCATTCAGCTGATTAGCTAGGCTCATTGTCTTCATTGAGCACCTCCTATGTGCCAGGTAGGAACCTGCAGATACAGGTGAGCAGGACAGAGACTGAAGGCTCAAAATGCTTCCATCCTGGGGCGTCAGAGAGACATGGACATCCCTAAAGCAGTTTTAGGTGCTAATCGCTATGATGGGGTCCAGCAGGTGATGTGGTGGCCTGTCACTCAGAGGTGCTGCCCTAGCAGGGGGGCAGGGAAGATCTCAGAGAAAGCAGCATTTGATGAGACCTGAAAAGTGAGCCGGGTCTAGCCACGCAATGTGGGGCAGCGAGGACAGAGCCCTGAGAGGTGAACAAACATGGCTTGTTTGAGGTAGGAAGGGCCACTGGGACAGCAGCATCCTGATGGGGCAGGGGGGTGAGGGTGGGGTTCAGGGGACCATCCTACAGGGTCTTTATGGCCACCGTGGGGCATGTAGATTTTGTTTCAATCACAATGTAGGGGAGGCCTTTCAGCAGCAGTGATCAGATCACTTTTCAGCTTTAGAAATAGCACTTAGGATTTCTGTGGTCTCCCACCTGCAGCTTCAAAGAGCAAGATACCTGTCACTTGCCTTCGACTGGTGCTGTCCAGGCATTGCTCACAGTATCGGTTGTTTTGCTGACTTGGTAGGTTGGAGGTTGAAGGGGTGAGAATGATATTATTGTAGAACCTCAGCCAGTTAGATCAACTGCTCATCTGATGCTCTAACCCCCTCTTCAGCATCTTTGCTCACACACCTGTCAGGACGGGGAACTCACCACCTTTAATGGTAGTGTATCACCTGGAAAACACCATCTCTTAGAAAGTATTTCTTTTTTCTTTTCTTAGTTTCAGGTGTACAAAACAATGCAATAGTTATCCTTTTCACCCCTCACAAAGTGACAACCTCCCTCGCCCCATCCACCGCCTCCCACCCCCGATGTCATACTTATCTATTATAATTCCATTGACTGCATTCCCACTCTCTACCCCACATCCCGTAACTATATGTATATATAATTACAGTTGACATACAATATTATTCAACATCAGCTTCAGATATACAGTGTGATGGTCAGGCCTCTACACTGTCTATGAAGTGGTCTCCCTAACAAGACATGTGTCCATCTGGCCCCCTAAAAAATATTTACAACATTACTGATTATATTCCCCAGACTGTCTTTTCTATCCCTGAGGCCATATTGTAGTTACCAGTTAATGTTGTCTCGTCCCTTCCCATTCTCCCTCATCCCCACCCCCCTCCCATCCAGCAACCATCAATTTTTCCTCTATGTCTCTGAGACTATTTCTGTTTACATTTCTCATTTATTCAGTTTTTTAGAATCCACATGTGAGATCATACGGTATTTGTCTTTCTCTGACTGATTTATTTCACTTAGCCTAATGTTCTCTAGGTCCATCCATATCATTGCAAATGGTACGATTTCCTTCTTCTTTATAGCTGAGTAATACTCCATTGTGAGAAAGTACCATAGTTTCTTAATCCCGTCATCTACCGATGGGCATTTCGGTTGTTTCCAAGTCTTGGCTATTGTGAATAGTGCTGCAATGAACATAGAGGTGCATGTATTTTTTTGAATTAATGTCTTGGGTTTTTCTGGATAAATACCTAAGCGTGGAATTGCTAGGTAGAAAGTATTTCTTATAGCGGGTTGAACTTAGCCTCCTCTAAGTCACTCCGAGCACTGTCTAAGCCTTCCCACCTCCTCAGAGATGCAACGTGCTCTGCTCCCCCTCTGCCTCCTCCCATGGGCCTGCCAGGGGGGGAACAAGTGCTTCAACTCTGCTTCTGGCAGCTGTGCCAAGGACAGCCCCTGACTCCAGAGGAAGCATCTGACTGGTGCTCTCCCTTCCAGAGCCTCAGGGTATCCATGAGCCCCTTCATTTAAAACCCCAACTTCTCTGAGAAGGCTGAGGACACAGGACAGAGCCTGGGTATTTTTGAACCCGCTGTCTTCTGCTTCCTCTCTGCACAGCTTTCTCCTGGATACTCCTAGGGCAGTGCTCTCTCAGGAAGCTTCAGGAGTGGGTACTACTGAGGAATCAGCCTCTAGAATACCTGGGGCATAAGGAACAGAAGAGCCAGAGGGCATTTTCTATGACCCTGTTCTCTGCCTGAGGTGAGTACTTTCCAGGAACTGAGAGCTCGACCCCTTTTATTAAACAGTAACTCTTTGCCAGGCACCATGCTAAGCAGGGCTATTGAGCATAGTATCCGCTCCTTGGAGTTGCGCAGTGCCCAGTTTGAACACCTGTACATGGTGGTCCTGGAAGCACTTTGCCTGCTTTGTTTCATTTGTTCCTCACAATAGCCCTCTGAGGGCAGTGCTATTAGGATGTCTATTTTATAGATGAGGACATGGAAGCAGCTCAGAGAGATCATGTAACAATTCCAATGTCAAAACGGTGGATGTAGTTGCCAAGCTGGAATTCAAACTTTCAACACCAGAGCAAAGGTCTGTTTCTGTGCTCTAACTGCAGAATTACATAGCAGAATGTTCAACGATACAGATTTTGGAATCAGCCTCGATTCAGACCCTGACTTCGTCATTCCTACCCACACGACCTAACTTTGGGAAAGTTACTCTAAACTTCTGTATTCTTTTTTGTAAAAAGGAAGAAGTGAGTCCTACCTCAAAGGGCTGTCAGCAAGACTCAGAGAGACGGTACTTCCCAGAGTTGCCAGCACAACCTGGCACCTTGTAAGAGAGAAATGAATGGTGGCTTAAAAAAACTCACTGTCCAGAGGCCCACAGCAGGGCTGGGGGGCACCCAGGGGCAGCCCTGGACCCCTAATACCCACCAGCTTGGAAGATAAAGCAGCCAGCCCCACTCTACTGCTGCATTTGGCTTCCCAGCTCCACTCTCACCTGGGCCACTTGGGGACTTATTTTGGAAATGGCCGGTTTCAGGTCAGCCGCAGGGCTCTGCAATCTTGGCTGCCGCAAATTGCCTCCTGCCCAGCAAAATCAGACTCTTCCAAGGAAAGATGTAATCGTCGCTGCATTTAGCGCCCGCATTGTAAGAAGTGAAGAGCCCGAGTGGCTCCTTGGGGTCCGGTGAGCTAAGGAAAGGAGGAAACCGTGATGCGTAACAGGCTGTTGATTGGGGTTTTTCTGTTGTTTTGGAATTGCTGCTTCAGGGACAAGGCTGAAAACCATGGGTGCTGAGTGGTCCACATTCAGAAAAGTGGGCCAAGACGACTTACTAAGAGGAGGCTAAACAGCCCCTAGCCCACGCCCCACATATACAGACACCACCAAGCCTGTATAAACCGAGGCCTTGGGAGTCAGGAGGAATTCTGACAACTAAGTCATCGGCCAAGGGAGCCAGGGTGTGGCTGTTCCTGTCCCCTCCCATGGGTGGTCCTTCCACCAAGTCTAGTGAGGTGGGTCCAAAAGGACATGGCAGAGGACAGGTGTGAGGTAAGAGGCCCTTAGTGTCTTGGCCCCTCTGGGTGTCTGCAGTACCTGTTCTGCTCTAGGCAGAGGAGAGAAGCAGAGAGCTGGAGAGAGAGCAGAACAAGAAAGGTGTCAATGGGGATGGGGTGCTGGAGGCATGCCTGCCACTTGGTGTGGCAAAGATGCAGGGGTTTGGGGTGGGCCCTTGGCCTGAACCATCCTGCTAAACTGTACATGAAAGGGCTGATTCCTAATGAGGGGGTCCCTGCATCAAGAAGAGGTGAGTGAGGTCTTCTGCTTCGCTCCCTCCTCCCCAGGAAAGGGGGGACAGAGAGGAGGTGACTTTTCTGTCTCCCTATGTACCTCCTCCTGGGTCAGGCCCCGGGCCAAGCCCAAGTAGGGCTACTGTTTAAGTAGGTACTGAAGTTTGAACTTGCATCCCTCTGGACTGGCTTTATATCTTCATAAAGTGCCTGGAAAACTATGAGACTTGCCTTGGTGCCATTACAGCATTGAATGGAGAGCAGCCCGAGCAGAGCTGGGTGTGGATGGAAGAAAAACAAAACATGTTCCTGATTGTATGTGCTTAGTTCAGACTGTTCAATGGAACAATGTTGGACTCTCTTTTTGGTCTGTCTTCTTTAAAAGAGGCTGTGTTTGAAAGTATGTGAGTGCGAGAG
>NW_017731659.1:387239-395490 GCF_001890085.2 Hipposideros armiger
ATGGTGCCAACTTGGGCCAGTGAAGCAACGTCCTCCACAACTAGACTGAAGAACAAAAGGACAGCAACTTGTCTGTTCCCCTTCCCCCAATTCCCTAGTGCTGTTCCCATCCCCCAGTCCCCCAATAAAAAAAAAATCTTAAAAAAAAATCTGTGAAAGTACTTAATGCAGTTCCCTGACAAGAAAATACAAAAGAAGCAAGAATAAAAGAGGGATGCTTTGCCTTATAAAAATATTTATATTTAAGGCAATTCACTCTCCCATTCACAGTCCTTTGATATATATACTGCTTGTACATTTGAAGTCAGGTCAGTATAACTTTGACTTACAAGCTCCTTTTCAGAGATAACAGAAATAGTGAGCATAGGTTAAGCACTTGCAGAGTGCCAAATTCTGTTCTAAGTGTTCGACTTGTATTAACTCAATGGCCATTGCTTAGCGTGAGGTCTACCTGAGTGGGGAAGGTTTACTCTTCAAACCAGACTCCCACTAGAGCCTCACCTGGACTTCTCCCTACTACAGCCTCACCTAGACCCCCCGATGGGAGACCAGGAGAACAGGAGTCAAGGAGAATACTTGTGAGTGTGCCATGGGCCAGGTGGCATGGGAGCATGAGTGGAGATGAGTGTGTGCATACACATGGGCACAGACACAAAAGGCCACCACCACGAGAGGTGAGCACAGATGTTTAAGGATCTGGGCACTCTTGCCAGAGCGCTGAAATAGCAATTTCTGTGTGATGTTGGGTCCTCTGCTTCATTTGATGGAAAGACCCTAAGGTGACCCCCGATGATATCCTGCCTCCTGGTGTCCACACCTCTGTGTAATCCCCTCCCCTTGAGTGTGGGCAGGACCTATGACTTGCTTCTCATCAAAAAAATATAGCAAGGGTGATGGGATGTGACTCCTGTGATTTTATTTCACTGTACAAAACTGTCCTAGCAGACAGGAGAAAGAAGGGAGGCCCTTGCTGACTTTGAAGAAGTAAGCTACAATTTGTGAGAGAGCTTATAGAAAGGGTCACAGGGCAAAGAACTTTGGGTCACCTCTAGGAGCTGAAAGTGGCCCCTGGCTGACAGTTAGCAAGGAAACCATGATCTCAGTCCTCGAGCTACAAAGAGATAAACTCCTGAATGAGCTTGAAGCAGATTTTCCCCCAGTTGAGCCTCTGATGAGACTGCAGCCCTGGCCAGCACCTGATTGCAGCCTGGGGAGGCCCTGAAGCAGACAACCCAGCTAAGCTGTGTCCAGACTTCTGGCTTAGAGAAACTGGGAGATAATCAATGTGCGTGCAGTGCTAAACTCTGTATTTGTGGTGTTTGCTATGCAGGGATAGAAAATGTAAGTTGTACTTTTGGTAAGGCAAGGAGAGTAAAAAACGTGGCTTCTTTCTTTCCCCAGGACTCCTTCCCACCATTCTCACAGGAATGCATTGAGGTGAATGACATAAATAGCTATTAATTGTTCTAATAACCTGGAGAGAAGCACTAACACAAAGTATTGTGATTATACACATATCATCAAAGTGGTTTTTAAATTCATCCAAAAGGCAAATCTAATGAATTGGATGAATAGAGGGTTGTGGGAAGTTTGCAAATAGAAAGTGCTTGGTAAATACTGGAAATTAGGAAGACTTCCATTAGTGGTGCTCAGTTCCTGTGATGGGTAATTATCGAGGCAGAACAAGGTCTGCAAAGCAGCCCCTTCCTGGGTCCTAACAATAGACATAAAAGGATGAGGCTAATAATCACTAATGAGGCCGATAACTGAAGGTGGTGTCTCAAAGAGTAATTGTCATCCTCAAGGGCAGCAGAGCCTCCTTATTAATGTTTCATCCTGGAACCCAAAGTTCAGATGGTGTGCCCTTTGAAGGCGGCACAGCATGGGGCAGCCGTTTGTATTGCTTGCAGGAAAGGTGCTAATACTCACATCATTAGGCTGAAAAATTTCCACCTCATCTCGAAGCTTTGGGTGTCAGCAGAATTGGGATGTAATTGGTAGAGTGAGGTGATTAAGAACTTTGACTTTGGAATCAGATCAGACAGACTTGAGTTCAAATCTTATCTGTATCACTGTATCAGTTAGTTCTTGCTGCATAGCAAATGACCCCAAATTTAGTAACAAAGCAACGAACATTTATTTAGCTCACAAGTTTGCAAATTGGCTGAGCATTTCTGCTCTGGACACAGTTTGGCCGATCTTCACTGGGCTTGCCATAAATCTGCCATCAGTGGCTCGGCTGTGGTATGGCTGTTCTTGGATGGCTTCAGCGGAGAGAACTGAGTTCACTTGGCTGTACCCCCCAGCAAGGTAGCTTGGGCTTATTCACGTGACAGCTGGCAGAACTCAAGAGAAAGAGCAGACACTTGCAAAGCATCTTGAGGACTAGGCTTACAATGGCACACAACCTCATTTCTATTACATTCTATTGATCAAAGCAAGTCATAAAAACAGCTCAGATTCAGGGACTGGGGAAACTGACTCTACCTCTTGATGGGAGGAACTTCAAAATCACATGCAAAGGGTGTGGATAAGGGGAGGTTATTAATTGGGGTCATCAGTGCTTCTTCCCAAGGCAACACTGTTCCAAGAGCAGGAAGAACAGGCAAGCTTTGATGCACAAGCACTTTTCAAGCCTCTGCTTGAATCGTGTTTACTGGAGTCCCATTGGCCAAAGCAAGTGGCATGGCCAACCAGATCAAGGGGTGCAGAAATATAAACACCACCTCAACAAGGGAGGGAAAGAATCTGTGGCTATTTTTGCAGTCTTCCACACTACCCTTGCAAGGGTTACCTGGGAAAATCTTAACCATCACTAAATTTATGAGTCCCAGATGAGGCCAGTGTGGCACAATCTTGATAAATCCTGGACCTGGGAGGATAGCGGTCAACAGGTTGGTGAACAGTCTAGCATTACCGCAGGCATCTCTGTACCCCATGTCTCCACCCCATCATCCAAGTCTTCTCCAGCTCCTGCAAGGCCAAGGCTCCTGCCCTGGGTCCCATGCTTTGGAGCAGGACCATGCAATAGAAATCAAGTGCAAGCCACATATGTAGTTTTAAATTTTGTAGTAGCCATGTTAAAATAAAAAGAGAAAGGTGAAATGAATTTTAATAATATATCTTATATAACTTAATGCTCTAAAATATTGTCATTTCAACAAGTAATCAGTAGAAAAAGTATTGCTGGGGTTTATTTTTTTACATACTATGTCTTCAAAATCCAGTACATTTGTATGTTACACTTACAGCCCACTGCAGTTTGGACCAGCCACATCTAAAGTGTTCAGTGGCCACATATGGTGAGTGCCACCCAATGTAGTAAGGACCCCACACCTCAGTCCTTTCTCAATCATGGCCATCCTGTGATTTTCCTTCCTGGTTCTTTTTTTTTTTTTTTAAAGATTTTTATTGGGAAATTGGGGGGATGGGAACAGTGCTGGGGAATTGGGGAAAGGGGAACAGACAAGTTGCTGTCGTTTTGTTCTTCAGTCTAGTTGTGGAGGACGTTGCTTCACTGGCCCAAGTTGGCACCATCATTGCGCTCTTCTCTGGCGAGGCAGATCAGTCGCCGGCTTCTGGACGGCCGCTCACTGCGGCTGCTGGCCGCTCACGCTGGCTGCTGGCCACACACGGTAGCCCATGGCAATCCACTGCCACAGGGACTGCAGCCCACGCCGTCGCCGGCGACTCACGGCAGCCCAGCTCCAGGTTGAGCTGCTGTTCAGCATCTTAGCTGTGGAGGGCAGTGTCACTGGCCCTCACATGTGGGATCCGAACCGGGGCCCTCTGGCATCCCAAGCGAGTTCTTAACCATTGCGCCACTCGGCCGGCCCCCCTTCCTGGTTCTTATGATTTGCAATACAATAATTATTTTTTGTGTTGCTTGGTGGGTGTTGCCTTTGGACTGTGGCCTCTTCAAAGGCAAGTTGGTGTTGGCTGTATTCACCGTGGAACTCTAGGTCTGGAATAGTGGTACACAGGATAAGTTTGTTCAATAGGTGTGTGAGGGACCCATGGCCAAGTGGCCTGCTGGACTTAACTCCTCCAGCCCCTTGGATAAAAGAGTCTACACAAACAGCTCAGGTCAAGGGCCAGAGTTCATCCTCACTCATGTGGCAGCCTATGCATCCCACAGACCCTGCTCCCACCGAGGGTGTCCCCTAAGAGTAAGTTTTGCACCCCACCTCTTGTGTGGTACACACCTCATGCCTCGTCTAGGCCCTTGGGAGCCATGTTTCAGATCAGAAATCCTTGACATTCAAATGTTGTTATCCAAGCCTTTGGCAGCTACAAGACCTCGTGGCCTTGACCAAGAAGCCGACCTCTCCCTGCGGGAAGACATACATTCTTTAATTTAAAAACCACCAGGCTTTGGGATCTCAAATAGCACATCCTTATAATTTTGAAATCTTAGCATCTAAAGGGCTCCACCCAAGGAACAGATCACCCTCTTTTAGGTAAGCACCATATTTTTCTAATTATGAAGCTGAAGGATTTCATGGTCTACCCAAGGAGCTGACCACCCTTCTAAGTCCCCCACTTTGGTAAACACCACATCCTCATGTTTACGAGGCCACGGACCCTCAAGGGCCCCACCCATGAGGATGGGCCCCTGGTTTTCCTCAGCTGCATTTTGGATAAACACCACAGTTCTGGAATGATGGAACTCATGGACCAACCTAAAGAGATATTTTTGGTATTATATGCAATTTGAAATAAAAACACAAAAGAAAACAGAATATCCCTATGGCTCACACTCTGCCTGTAATTATGGGAAGACTTGGCCTGGGCTCGGCCAATTATGCAGAAATAAAAACAGCCCCAGTGGCAGAATGGGTGATGTTTCATCCTCTACTTCCTAAGCTTTCTGGAATATCTGCTTTATATAAATGGTGACCCCCCCAAAAAATGCTTTGTTCCCCCTGCAGTGTAATCAGGTTGATTTATCAGAGTTTAACAGCTGAGTTACCTCTCTGCCCCAAGCTTGCTGACCTTCTGTAAAATCACTGCAATTTATCATTATTATCAAAATTGATGCCTTCGGTCCATACATGGTGCGTGTTTGTTCTGCACAGTTATAGATGAGAGTGAGAGTGGGTGCCTGAGTGAGGCAGTGCATCAATCTTATCAGGGCACTCTACAACTAGGCAATTATGGTCCATTTCCTAGTGGGGGCCGGCTTGTCCTGGGTGAAGATGCTAGCCCTGAATGAGAGTTCTGCCTGTTCTCTGGGGAGAGCCCATCACCCCAGCAGTGACTGGAAGTGGGAAGGAGCGCTGTCCCCTGGGAGTATATGAGGATGCTGATCTGAGGGAAGGGAACCAGGAGGTCTATGCCTGGGCCCACGGGGGGGAGGCCCTAAAGCAGGGGTTTGCAACTGGGGGTGATTTTGCTCCCAACAGGGGACACTGGCGATGTCTGGAGACATTTTTGTTTGTTACATCTGGAGAAGGGGTGCTACTGGCATCTAGTGGGCAGAGGTCAAGGAGGCTGCTAAACATCCGGGAGGGCACACGACAGCCCCATGACAAACCATCACCCTGCCAACAATGTCAATAGGGCCAGGCTCAAAAGCCTTGCCTTAGGGTGAGGGAGGGCTTTGCCCCAATGGGCACGGACCTCAGGCAGCAGTCAAGGCCCAGCACTAACAGAGCTGCTGTCAGTGACAGCTGACACTGAACAGGGAGGGTGCTGGAGGGGCCTCCTCCAAGCTGGTTCTACTTAAGGTTCCAGGGACCAAGGCTTGTTAGGGACTCTGGTTTCGAATGACTCCCTCACCCCATTCCCCCTCACCCCACATCTGAAGTCCCACATAGTGTGCCCAAGCATGCCCTACACTGTCCTCTGTGCCCTTTTCATGCTGTTCCTCTGCCTTTCCCTTCCTCCAGTTCTACCTGAGTTAATCAGATCCATCCTTCAAGGCTTAAATGCCACTTCCTCCATTAAGCCTGCCCTAACTCCCTTGTCCTGTATAACATTCACAACTACCTTTCCTTCAGTGGGTTGAGGTAGAGAATTACCCCTCCATGGGGTAGAGGGTGCAGAAAGGTACCATGGTTAAGCTCATGGACTCTGGCTTCCCGTGGAACCGGGCTGACATCCTGTTTTTGCTGTTTGTTCCTTAGTTGATACTAGACAGGCCACTTTAAACTAGCTGAACTCGGTTTTCATATATCTGGATTGGGGCTCAATCAACGGCTACGGGGAAAATCCGATGCATTAAAATACAGTCGCAAAGCTTGACACACAGTAGGGCGGAGAAGCCATCAGTGCTAAGCTTTACCATGCACTTCCTAAAGCCCGGGCCCTGCTCTCGAAGCTTTGTCTTTTCTGTGAGTGCCATCACTGTCCCCACTTCCCTGATGAAGAACTGAGGTCCCGAGAGGGTAAGCGGCTTGCCAGCCTCACCCAACCAGGAAGCGGTGCTGCAGCCCGCGGTGGAGGCGGGTGCTGCCCATGGTCTGCAGTTATTAGAGGAGAGCGCTTCCTTTTCCTGGGCTGCCCCAGGTGATGGCAAACACAGGCTCTGGGCCAATCCAACATGCTACTTTCTGAGTACCTAGTGCATACCTGGCTGTCTGTTTTCTAGGCTCCCAGGTCTACCTTCCATTCTGCCATTTCATTCAAAGGCCAACAGGCCTTTGAGATCAGTACAACCATTGTAGCCATTATACAGATGAGAAATGAGGCCCCCAGAGGTTCTATGACATGCTCAAGGTCACACAGCGTATAAAAGGCAGAGCCAGGCTCAAAGCCAGGTCTCCTGACTCCAAAGCTAACAGCGCTATATTTTAATAATAATAACCTAGTAGCCATCATAAATGGGTAATCATGGCTAACATTAGCATGTACTGCATTTCAGGTACTGTGCTAAGTACTCCACCAGTAAAACTTACAGGTTCCGTTGTTGTCACCAATGTATTGGTCAGGACACTGAGACTTCCAGGGAGAACAACTTCCCTAAGTTCTTAGCCACTCTGACTCTTACACCCCATGGCCAGCCAACTTCCTGGAAGCTCTCTGTCCTGTGTCAGGAACTCTGTGCCCACAACCAGGCCCCCGCCCCAGCAGTCCTTAGCAAATTACTCTGGGCACAGAAGCATGTCCTTGGCAGGCCTGGTCTTGCCCTTGGAGGCTGAGCTCAGCTGGTCTCTAATGAGCATCTCTGGGGACAAAGGCAGCTGGAGCTCCTTGTTCAGGGCCTTGTTGTTAGGACAAAGGCATGAGTTGGTACATTCTCTGTCGTTTTGTACTAAATAATTGGCTTCAATTAAGTGGGCTGGGTGGAGTGAGACACTTGGAGGCGCGAGAGCGTGGAACTTATGAAAATGCAGGCCTCAGGGTGGGGAGGCAGGAGGAGGGGCTCTGAGGGGCCCCCATAGATCCATGCTCCCCTCTGCCAGCTGGGGAGAGGGGTGGGGCTTCTCTTGGCTCAGTTTCCTCCTCTGTGGAATGGAAAGAAGAAAAAGGAGACTTTGTCAGGGGTTTTCAGATTGCACTTGGTTGGCCGTGCCTGTCTGGAGTTGGGCAGCTCTCTGGACAGAGCCCTCCAGAACTCAGAACAGCTCCGTCCCTCTCTACCTGTTTGATGGACTGGGCTGTTTCCATTCACTTCAGTCTGAACAAAAAAAAAAAGAGAAGAAGAAAACAAAAGAAAAAAAACTGTGCATGGAGAGAGAGAGAAAGAGAGAGAGAGAGAGAAGAGAAAGAGAGAGAGAGGGAGGGAGAGAGGAAGGGAGGAAGGAAGGAGTTTGAAGCCACTAGATAGAGGCTATTAGGGTCCATCCCAGGTCTAGTATTTCCCAAGTCCAACCTTGAGGTTTGGGGGTCTTATAACAGAGGGGTGGCCCAACTGTCATCAAGGGAGGCTTGATCCAGGTGGCCTGATGTCCTGTGGCCATGCTCTGCGAAACTGAGCTGGCCTTGCCTCTCTCAGCCCTACTTCCTGCATCTGAGATAAAAGGACATGTTGATGATGGTGATGACAGTGACCCAGCAATGACAATAATTGATGACCTTTCCAAATGCACCCCGGATACTCTGGGTTGAGCGCCTGCCTGTGTGCTCTCAGTGAAGCCAAGCCCCAGTGAGGCAGGATAATAGGAACAGGAACCTGATTGAAGGGGGCTGGAGAGAAACTCGGAGGAGTGGAACAGAGATAGCCTGCTTCACAGATGTGGCCCAGCCACTCTTCCAAATTTTGCTATAAAAGGGAACAGAGAAAATAGATGTTCAGGGGGATATGACA
>NW_017731659.1:398500-405267 GCF_001890085.2 Hipposideros armiger
TGCCTGATGTTCATTGGGGAGGTAGGTTCTAGCCCCGGTGTAAACATAATACATGTAATGGAATATTATTCAGCCTTAAAAAGGAAGGAAAGTCTGACATGTACTACAACATGGATCAACTGTGAGGACATTATGCTAAGTGAAATAAACCAGTCACAGAAGGACAAATACTATATGATTCCACGTACATGAAGCACATAGAGCAGTCAAATTCATAGAGACAGGAAGTAGAATGGTTGTTGCCAGGGGCTGGGGGGAGGAGGGAATGGGGAGTTAGTGTGTAAAGGGTACAGAGTTTACATTTCACAAGATGAAAAGAGTTCTGGAGACGGATGGTGGTGATGGCTGCACAACAATGCGAACGTACTTCATGCCACTGAACTATACACTTGAAAGTGGTTGAGACGATATATTTCATGATAGCTGTATTTTACCACTATAAAAAGAAGATCAGGTGAAACCCAGAGGAGTCGTTTGCCCAAAGTTACACAGCACTAAGAAGCGAAGCCTGGCTATGAACCCACGAAGAGGGACTCCAGCGTTCAAACTCATTACCCCTCCATCTTTCCCATGGCCACTGCAGTCAAGGAGAGGAGAAAGGAGACGTGCTACCCAGCGGCCAGCACGGCATAGTGGGCCAGTGATGGAGCTCCGACTCTGGACCGAAAGCACATCTCTCAGCCTCTCTGAATCAATGCCTCCCTATAGAATGGAGATTGTAAAAAGACCACCTCAAGGGATAGGTATGAGGATGAAATGACATCACACTCCCAGCATGGTTTAATACTCGTACATACAAAAAGGGTGCAGACTCAGTGCCACCTCGTGGGCCCCATAACAAAAGTTCGCTCCATCTGCTGTGGGACTGATGGAAGCAGTAATGTGATTATAACAACAAGGATGCTCCTTGAAGTAGACATCATTTGAATGAAAGGTACCGTAGGGTTTTAACAGGATGCTGTGAGGTGGGGATGGCATTCCTGGTAGAGGTTACAGCTTGAGTAACAATCTGAATGGGGGGTATGTGTGTGATCTGTTCTGAGAACTTGCAACCAATCTCCTGTGGCTGGAGTGTCAGGACTGAAAATAATCAGTTCTTTGGGGTGTAAATTACAGAACCTCAGCTCAAAGAGAATGTTTGCTCTCGTTATCGGAAGAACGTGGGCGATGAGCTTCAGGCGTAGCTGCATCCAGGTGCTCAAACGATGCCATTTACATTCAGGATTTCTTCCATCTCCTAGCGCTTCTTTCCTTGCACCGGCCTCATGCTGAGATAAATGAATGTCTCAGGGCTTTTCTCCCTCCTGCTTCAACCCCAGCTGGGAAAGAATGGATCTTTCCAGTAATTCCAACTGACGTCCCAGACATGACCCTAATTGACCCGGTTTCCATGTCAAGGCACCACTGAACCATGTCAGGCTCAGGGCTGTTGTCTGGACTGGGGCTCAGGCCCACCCCTGGATCTAGGATTGGGGGGAATGTCAACCCTGCCTGGAAGACATGGGCTGAGAATGGAGACTGGGCCATTCCTCAACGGTAAAGCAGGATGGTGTTTCCAGAAGGAGGGAAAGGAATAGTAAGCCTACAAAAGCACCAGGTGTCCGCTACAGGTAGCAAGAGCTAAGGCTGCAAAGAAAAGCCCTGCTCTAATTCACACCACTGCGCCCCCTCCCCAATGTTCTCCCCCTCCCAACCTCCCCCTCCTGTTCCAAGATATACTCATTTGCACCTCCTGGGTTCCTCTCTGCACCTGTTTCCAACCTCCCTAGATGCTAGGCGTAATCTGGTCCCCATCGGAGGTGCCAGCAACACCTTCTGGCAACACAGCATCTGCCAGCTGCCAGCCCCCACCCCAGCTATGGCTACATTATTTGAGTTAATGGGAAATGACAGCTGGGCTACACGGGTCTCAGGCTGACCTGTTTGTATGGTCTCCGCCCACTGTCTGCGATATCCCTGGCTGTCTGGGGGAGCACGCGAAGCACGCGACGTTCTGGCCCAAACCAACCTTAATCAGGTTTTTGAGCACAATCCCAGAAGGCTCTCACTGGCTCTGCCGATATGCCAGTGCCAAATATAGAACAGACCCAGTCACCCCCACCCCTTAATTCTGTAATTTGTTCAAAATTAGATGATAACACTAGCCTGGGGAGACATTATTTGTGATAACCCAGCCAGCGCCCCTGGGGCTTGGCCCAAGATGACATCACTGTTGGGAAACGTGCCTGTGGCTTCAGCCCCCTTCTTTGCACAGTCTTTCCTTTTCAGCTCCTGTCCCTGGTCCCAGTGGCTACATGCTGCTGCTGCCGCCTCTCTCCTCTCCCCCTAAGCCCCTAAAAAACTCATGCGGTGTCAAGGAAACAGGCCACTTACTCGTTCACTCACCCTCCAGATAATTATTGGGCTCATACTATCTGTGCAGACACTGGGAGGTGCTGGGGACAGAGACAGGATGTCACAGACAGGCGCTGTCTGCCTGGATTACAGCCTCGTGGGGGAGGGCAGGCCGCCACCCTTCTCAGGAAGATTTGGGGTCTTCATCACAAACCTTCCAGTGAAGCAGAGCCGGGAGGGGTTTCAGGCACTATTTAGAGGGTAATAGAGGAGAGGAGTGTTGCCCAAAGTGAACAGTTGGGCGTGCAGAGCTGCTTCCCACTTTCAGCCTCCCTCAAGAGCTCTGGCGCCTTGACCATGGCCCTGGTCTTTTCTATGGGGGGGTGGGATGGGAGCACATGGGTGCTTCTTTGCCTCCTCCCTACTCCCGAGAATAGTTCTTATTCATTCGCACAACAGAAAGGGCTGCAGCACCTGCTAAGGCCAGACTGGGAGCCAGCTGCCAGAGTACAAGAAGGAGCCAAAGCCACACACAGCAAAGAAAACGTTTTACAAGCGAATGTCAAATGACATCTGCCTGTAAGGGAGGAAGGGTTCAAAGGCTGTGAGAAATGGTAACAGAGCAAATTAACTCCTGCAGCGGTTAAGGGCGTGAGGATTAAAGCAAGCTCTAGCAGGAGAGTTGGAATTAAGTCAGGGAGATGGAAGAGGATCAGGGTGGAGCAGACCTGTGCTCCAGGCCAGGGCACACCACAAGGACAAAAGTCTGGAGGCTGGAGCATGGGGGTCGGAGGAATAAGGGGCAGTGGACACTGGGTGTAGATGGTAGGTGGGTGAGTCTGGCTCTTGGCCCTTGAACTTCACGAGGGAGCAAAGATGGCCACTTTGAGGGGCCCTGGCCTGCGAGTGCCCCTCTTGGGCAGCTCTATTTGAGGCAGCACCGTCCACCTGGCTCAAAGTCTGCCTGCACGACATCCAGTTAGTTATATTTGAGTTTCAGATAAACAAGGAATAATTTTTTTAGTATAAGTATGTCCTGGCTTCTTCATATTTACACTAAAATGCTTCTGTTTATCTGAAATTTAAATTTCACTGGGTATCCTGTTTTGTTTTGCTTTTGGGATGTTTTTTTGCTGAGTCTAGCTGCCCTCAGTGAAGAGATGGAATACATTCCTGCTCCTCCTTGAGGCTGTCACTGTCACCTCGCAGGCTGATTAACTAGACCACAGTCTGTCTGCCTCTGACTTCCCTGCCCCCTTCATCCTGCTCCAGGGATTTCCCACTGAAGGAGCCATGGGAAGGAGGCAGGACAGACAGACTGCCTCCCAAGGTCACAGCCAGGAGCAAGGAGAGAATCAGGACCTGTCAGCTGTGAAACCTCAGAACTGCATGCCCCTTCTCAGTCCCAGGGGACCAGGGCACCACGAACCTCAATACCTGGACCTGTTCCGTGCTCACAGCATTTTCAGGCTATAGGGACCACCCCCCACCCACCCAAATCACTCCCCCTCCACACCTTTCTCTTTCTAATTATAAACCCATTTCCTGTTCAAACCTGCAGGAAGCAAGGTTTCCTGTTTNGGAACAGGAACCTGATTGAAGGGGGCTGGAGAGAAACTCGGAGGAGTGGAACAGAGATAGCCTGCTTCACAGATGTGGCCCAGCCACTCTTCCAAATTTTGCTATAAAAGGGAACAGAGAAAATAGATGTTCAGGGGGATATGACACGGAGAGAGCATTTTGGGTTGTTTGATTTAAGATGGGAGAAATCTGAGCATATTTATAAGCTATGGAGACTGACCCAGGAAAGAGGGAAACCTTGATGATGTAGGTGGGACGGGGCAAAAGTTAATGGAGCAACACTGCCTTTAAGCAGGTGAGAGGGGCTGGCACCCAAGGCTCACAGGGAGGGTTGGCCTTAAATAGGCTACAAACAAAGAAACTGAGGTGAATGACTTGCCCAAGGACCCACAGGTAAGCAGGCCTGAGTGAGGATTGAATCTCAGCAGCCTGATGCCGGAGTTCTGCTCTGTCACCATCAGATGCTGAAGCCTTGCCTTCGGGTTGAGGGCTGGACCCTGAGGCTGAGCCGGGATGTCAGTGGAGGCCCATGGGCCTCCCACACCTGATGTGGCCATTCTCTCTGCTCAGCAGGCTCCCTCCACCAGCCTCTGTCTGCTGACATCAGAGAGTTCCAGACTCCCAAGAGTCCCCAGCAGCCAGAGAGAAAATGCCCAACAGGCTGGGAGGTTGTGTCAAACCAACAAACTTAAACTGGGCGTTTGAGATGGTGTGCCACACCCTGTGCTGGTCATGTTGGGGCACAGAGGTGAGCAAGGCAGTACGGGTCACACCCTTACTTTTCCTCCAGGCTCCTGCTTAAAGAAAGGGGGCGCTGGCCCCCAGGCTTGGGCTGGGACTAAGGTCCAGCGAGGGCTGCAAAACCCCATTCAATGACATATGTACTGGACTTCTGGTCTCCAGCCATGATTTGTATGTGGATTTCAGTGTGTGTTTGTCTATCTATAGCATGTATATAGGACACACCTGGTGAATGCAGATGGCTTGCATTTGTGTTGCTTGGATACACGGATGTGCATGTGGTACATTAGTCAGCCGATGCTGTGATAATGCTGAGGAACAAACAGCAATTAACATTTTAACGGCCCATAAGAATGATCATATTTATTTTTTTCACTTCTAGGTCTGGAGTCCTCTGGAGTTCAGCTGATCTCTGCTGGGTTTGGTCAGGCATGACTCCGGTCTGGGGGTTAGGTTTGGGTCAGATCCACTGGTTTCCTCCTTTTGCTTAGACTGGTAGCTGCTTAGGGCATGCTCTTTTCATGGCAGATGGCAAGAAGTGCATGAGGCCAGGCCAAATTATGTAAGCACATGTAAAACCTCACATTGTGCCCGCTCACATCCCATTGGCCCAAGCAAGTCACAGGGTGTATATTTCCCCTACAGGAAAGGTACTGGCGAGCCACCTGGCAAAGGGTGTGGATGTAGAATTCTATTACAGGGAAAGAGAGAGTGGAGAGCTGGCACAATAATCTGATGTTCCACAGCAGAGTATTTTGTGGTATGTTTATTTATATGAGGGGGAGTCCATGTTTTTGGATATAATCATTTTTTTATTAAAGTATAGTTGATATACAATATTATATTAGTTTCAGGTATACAGCATACTGATTCAACATTTATATACTTTATACTGTGATCACCATGATAAGTCTAGTAACCATCTGTCACCTTACAAAGTTACTGTGGTATTATTGACTAAATTCCCTGTGCTGCACATTTTATTCCCGTGACTTATTTATTTTATAACTGGAACTTTGTACTTCTAATTCCCCTTCACCTTTTCCACCCAGCCCCCACACCCCTCCCCTCTGGCAACCATCAGTTTGTTCTCTGTATCTATGAGTCTATTTCTGTTTTGTTTTGTTTGTTCATTTGTTTTGGTTTTTTTTTTAGATTCCACACGTGATACGATGCAGTATTTGCTTTTCTCTGATTTATGTCACTTAGCATAATACCCCCTAGCTCCATCCACATTGTTGCAAATGGCAAGATTTCGTTCTTTGTTATTGTTGAGTGATATTCCACTGTATATATGTACCACATCTTTGCCCATTCATCTGTCGATGGACAAAAGTCATTTTGACGGCAGCTTCCTGGCCCTGTGACCTTCCTTATTTTATAGTAAGAGTGACATGGCCTCCCACCTTAGATAGCTCCCCAGAGCCACCAGTCCTTTACCAGCTCCACTTCCTAACTGACCTTCAGGAGTGATCATCTTGATTCCAATTTCTTCAATTTTTGAAGGAAGGAGGGAGTGTGGGAGGGAGTGTTCTGGATGGTCCTCGGAGTTGCAGAATCTCTAGGTATCCAGCATGTGGCACCTGCCAACAGGCCAATGGCGACTTGCAGTGTGTCTCCCTCCTCTCCTCTCCTCTCACTCCCCTCCGTGGGGCCCAGCCCTGTGCCTGGCTCAGCCCATGCAACTGCCCAGGAGGTGGCACCATCCCAAAGGTGTCCTTCTGGGAAGCCAGGCTTTGGACCCAAAGCATCAGTTGGCATGTTCCTTCCTCCCCAGTGTTCGCAGGCAGCTCCCCCGAACTGGCACTAAGTGTTTAATTTCCTTTCCCCAACAGTGTTCACGCCTTGCAGATCCTTGGGAGAAGTTTCAGTATCCCCTTTTCATTTAGGGCTCAGCCAAGAGTTTCTGGATTGGCACATTTCTCACCCACTATCTCCTCTGCTGTCCCACTGATGGGCACTTCCTTGGCAGCAGGCGTGAGAGTGGGAGTGACAGCTCCCAGCACAGCTCCTGGCTCAGAGTAGACATTCCCTAGATGGGAGGAATTGGAGTCGAGAAGGCTCTCTCACCGCAGGGACACCCCATCTCCCATGGCAGGCTGGAGAATCTG
>NW_017731659.1:408577-536283 GCF_001890085.2 Hipposideros armiger
TGTTTTTTTGCTGAGTCTAGCTGCCCTCAGTGAAGAGATGGAATACATTCCTGCTCCTCCTTGAGGCTGTCACTGTCACCTCGCAGGCTGATTAACTAGACCACAGTCTGTCTGCCTCTGACTTCCCTGCCCCCTTCATCCTGCTCCAGGGATTTCCCACTGAAGGAGCCATGGGAAGGAGGCAGGACAGACAGACTGCCTCCCAAGGTCACAGCCAGGAGCAAGGAGAGAATCAGGACCTGTCAGCTGTGAAACCTCAGAACTGCATGCCCCTTCTCAGTCCCAGGGGACCAGGGCACCACGAACCTCAATACCTGGACCTGTTCCGTGCTCACAGCATTTTCAGGCTATAGGGACCACCACCCACCCACCCAAATCACTCCCCCTCCACACCTTTCTCTTTCTAATTATAAACCCATTTCCTGTTCAAACCTGCAGGAAGCAAGGTTTCCTGTTTCCTTTTAAACTTGTCAGCTAGATTTTCCTTTGACCCCTGATTCCTGAGGCTGGTCTAGCAGAAATCCATAAAGAGTTCTTGATTACAAAAATAATGTCTCCTGTCTCCTGCGCTTTTGTCTTTCTTTCTTCTGTTGTCATCTAGAGCAATTTCATGACGCTCAGCCTGTGACTCACACACCCGTGTGGATGGATCCCAGTCCTCCCCCCAACCCCCACCCCCACCCCCAGCCCACGGCAGCAGCACGGGGCGTTTTTGCTTGCTAGCAGTCTCAGCCTGTGCCAACCCCTGCCTAGAGCTCCGCATCCCAGACTCTCTGGGTTAATCAGATTGATTGGTTTTAATCAGTTCCCTGCTACCAACAAATCACCAGGAAGCAGAGAGGGGGATGGGCAGGGGAGGGAGACTGATTCCGAGGGCAGGCACTTACTGTCTGTGACATGCTAATCAATTAACCTCTCTGGTCCCGGCCCCTTCTTCAGGTGATTGGGAGAGAGAGACTCGAATTCTATGATCACGGAGGCATTTATTCATGAGGGTTTGTTTTGAACACCTACTACACGTGCTAGAAAATGTTTGGGGTCCTGGGGTATATTCATGAACAAAAGGGACAAGCTTCCTCCCTCATTGATGTTATGATGGAGGGGTTGTAACGGTGGCACTAAGTCTTCTGAGCTGGTCTCTGGTAAAATTCAAATGAGAAGACTTAATGGCGCCATTACAATCCCTCTGTCTTAACAATTGGGTTTCTATTCCTCTGGGAGAGACCGAGGCTTTAGAGCTGCCTTACCCACTGTGGAAACCACTACCTACGTGGAATGTTGTCTATCTGAGTCTTGACAGCAGGGCTGGAGAAATAAAAGTAGGCGTTATCAGACCACAGATAGTGTTTAATAACCAGGGTGGGGTCACATAGCACTTTGGGCTTAATAATAACTGCTATCGTTGAGTCCTACTTCACATCACGCATACTATTATCTGCCTTATTGCATTCAATCCTTAAAACAACTCTGAGGTTTCTTCCAATTAACAGCTAAGGAAACAGAGGCTCAGAGGAGTTAAGTATCTTGTTCAAGGTTACACAAAATCTGATCCAAGCCTATGTGATTCCAAAACCCTCACTCCCTCCGTGGCCTTAGGAAAGCAGTGGGTGTGATCTGGCTGGGGCAGGCTGACCAGTTAGTTTGGGCTTGGCTGTCGAAGGTCTCTGACACCAGCCATGGCGCTCAAATCCATGCAGAGGTGATAAAGTAAAGATCCCAGCAAAGGACCAGGGCCCATTCCAGCTGCTTTCCCTGGGCTATGCTTCCTCCTGAGGCCTCATCCTCACAGACTTACGGGCCTTTTGACATCCCACCTCCTCTAAGTCTCCAGGCAGAGCTGTGGCCCATGGGTGGAGAGGCCCGGGCGTTGTTGTCAGCTCCTTTGGAAGTAAGTGGAGAAAATACAGGACATTCAGGCCTCCCCTCCTGCCCCAGAGACATCCCTTCCTCAGGACAGTCAGACTCCTTTCTTCCTAAGTGTTCTACTTTAGTCCGAGGCTGAAGACTTGTGGGACCTCCAAGCAGAAAAGGCCCCAGATATCATCTGGAGCCCTGTTCTCACTCACTCACAGATGAAAACCTGAGGACAGGGAGGTAGGTCTGGACTGGAGTGCAGGTCCTCTGCCTCCATCTTATGAGATCACATGGTCTAGAAGCCTTTCTCTTCATTCCCGTCACAGAACGGACACGGGTGGTTCTCAGAGTGTGCTTCCCCCGCCAGCAGCATCATGGCATGAATGGCACCCCTGGGCCCGGGGCCCAGTGACCTGTGTTTCGCCAAGCCCTCCAAGTGATTCTGGGGCCACCAAAGTTTGAGAATCACAGACTCCAGGCCAACCTTCCAACTTCAAATCCAGGCCATGCGTTCTTCATTCTTCACTGTATTTAGCTGATCCATTCTAAATACAGACACGATACTTTGCTGCCCCAAATCCTTCAGTAGCTCCCAGAATCAGTTTTGGGCACCGCTTCAAATATTCTTGGTCTTGCCTCTCATTCTAGCCTCAGCTGTGATGCCCAGCTCCAGGAAGGCTTGTTTGTTTTTGTTGGTTGCTCATGCAGGTTTTGACCAGCTTCACGCAGGAACAACCTGCCTCGTCTCAAACCTGCCTGTGTCTCTCCTGATCCTTCCAGGCCTGGGCCTTCTCTGGCATGAACATGTGCACATCCCAGAAGTGCAGAAGTTACTGCACTATAGAGCCACCTTGGCCAATGGAAGACAGAGCTTATGCATAAACACTTCTCGCTTTCTTCCTGCTCTGAGTCCTCCTGGCAGTCCCACGGGACAGAGCAACTCGGCTTGGGACCCATCCCTTGTCCCTGGATCACACTCTCCTACTAAGTAGGTGAACTTAAATCTTTGTCGTAGGCTTTGTTTTCTGCAGACCCTCGGGCTCAGACATGCTCCGTTACCTCTTCATATCCATCTGTAGGATGTTCAGTTCACACCAGGCTAGAATCTAGGACAGAAGTTACACACTGAGCAATGCAAACTGCCCTCCTTAGGGCCCTAAATAACCAATGCATCATGGTATTGGGGAAGACGGGACACCCTCTATGAGGCCTTCCTTCTCCCTTAGAGGTGGAGTCACTGTGATGTGAAATCAGACCCAAAGGGGAGAGAGTGCCATGCTTTCTGGAAGTGGAGAGATTCCCTACCATGTCCTTCTTTTCTTAGATTTGTTCTCCTTTCCTGCATTATTAAATGGGCTCCTTTCCACCCTCCCCCTCCCGCAATCTCCAGGTCCCCAGAACCTCTGCGTAATGACACAAATTGTTGTGATCACATACTGAGCATTTACTGTGGCCAGGCTCTGTGTGTACTGATTGACTATGTGGTTTCAGGAGCCAGGCTCCCTAGGTTTGAGTTCTGGCCCTATCACCTATCACCTGTACAGCTTCGGGCAAGTCACAACCAATCTGTGCCCCAGTGTCCTCCTTTATAAAATGGGGACAAGAATATTCCCCTCATAGAATTTTTATGAAAACAATATTAATTTATGTCAAGTGCTCAGATTCAGGCAGGGCACACAGTTAGTGCTACATAAGTGTGGCTATTGTAATTGTTAAGTCTTTATTCTCACCACAATTCTGTCATCTAAGCTTTATCATCCATTTATTCAGATGGAAATTGAAGTTCAGGGAGGTTAATGACTTGCCCAAGGTCACACAGCTGGTGAAAGCTGCAACTGGGACTTGAATCCTGGCTATTTCAGTCCAGAGCTCTTGGCACTGGGGGACTGTTTCCTGGTGCTCAGGTACTGAATTGTACCTTCAAACCTTTCTTCCACCTTGAGGGGGCCCTGCTTGAGCCCCCTCCTGAGAGCATCAGGGGAACAAAGAATTTCTGGGCGCCCTTGGGGTGCAGACCAGCTTCCATTCCCCCCGACCTTACTCCCCTTTCTCCTGAATTCACTCACTCTTTGTCCCCAGCATCAGTTGCAACACAGTGGTGACATCTGGGCTGCTGGAATCAGGGAAAGAATTTGTATATAATTGTGTTTCCAAAGCTGCATCTCAAGGAAAATTCATGCCCTCAGAGGTCTAGTGGGGTTAAACAAAGAATAGTTCTGTGGTTAAACACACTTGGAAAATGTCAGGTTAAATCAAGTGAAAAGACATTTTTGCCCCAGGACTTCTGAGAACCTTTAATACATCAATACGGATTGTGGCTTTCCAGAGGGGAGTGAAATATGCATGTTTCCCAAACAGATTTACCCAGAGAACCCTCTTTCTTGAGGACAATCTTTCAGATTTGCAGAACTCACTTTGGGTACAACTGCTGTAGTGTTTGGCACACTTCTACCAGTTTCCAGACAGACAGATTGCCTTAGACAGATGGGGGCTTCCCTGAGCTGACTGCTCCTGCCTGGGAAGTCTGTTCCCAGCTCTTGGAAGAAGCCATGAGTCACCCATCTTGGGCTTTGAATGCCAGCTCTGGGGTGCAGGGAAGGATGTGCTCAGCGGGAAGACATGAGCAGCCTCCCTGGCCACAGTCTGGTAGCCTAGAACACCACCTTTAAGGGCAGACCCCATAATGGCTATGGTTCTGCCACAATATGTCACTTATTATGGCCATGTTGGCTATTAAAATTGAAATTCTTCCATACCGGTTGGTTAAAAGCTGCTGCTCTGAGCCCCCAAGCTCTACCACCTCTACTGCTGTCCCAGCCACCCCAGCCCCCTCATATGGGATCCTCTGGACCGTCTCACGATCCAGCAGCCAAGGGGTTAATGCTCGGCACAGCCTCCAGCAGGCCTGGGTCTATTCCCGCTGGTCCCAACTCTGCCATACTAGATGATAAATAATTTGAATATTATCCTTGGTATCAACAATGAGTACCTATCAGATGCTCTCACATCTGAGGATACGAGCAGATGAAGAACATAGGACCAATGGTGTGCTAGAGGAAAAAGAGCACAGACTTGGGGCTCAGGTCTTTCAACCTCTTTCTCTGCCATTTCCTAGCTGTGTACCCTGGAGAGGTCATTGTCTCTTCCTGAGCCTCAGTGCTCTCATCAGCTGGCTGAGTGTTATGAGGGTAAAGGAAGCCTGTGGTCAGCCCAGGGCCTGGGCCACAGAAAATGTTACTTGCTCCTTCCTTCCCATGATGCCCAGGGCAAGATGCTGGTAGGGGTCAGGTGCCTGGAGTGATGCTCCTCCTAAGTGTCTCTTACCCAGAGCAGCCTCCTCATTAAGGGAGCTGTTCCACATCCACAGCTAATTACCCTCTAACTGCCGGCTCCCTGCTGGGTCCCGCCTGCTTTCTGCCTCCTGCCTGGGCAGGAGATGGTGTCTAATTAGAAGTCACTCTGCCGACCTGGCAGGACTCCATTCCTGCTGAGAGAGGCAGTCTGGGTAGGAGGTTGTCCCTGCCTGGCTGGGCCACTTCCAGCTGAGGGGCAGGGACAGCAAAAGCAAGGCTGGCTCAGCTGACTTACTAACCCAGTGAGAGAAGAATGGGGAAAGGTGTCAGCTGGATGGGGTTGGAGGCTCCACATTGGTTGATTTTTCTGTAAAAGCAATCTAGAGCCGTGGTGAGGGGTGCCCACTTGGAGCCCAACAGACCTGGTTTGAATTCTTGCTCTCTGCTGACCAGCCCATGATTTTAAAAGCCTCATCCGATCCTCAGTTTTCCCATCTGAAGAAAGGGAATGCTATCGTGGGAGGAAATGAGAAAAAGACAGAAAGGGTTAGCAGAGAGCCCAGCCCACAGCAAGCCCTGGGCCCATGGGCCTAACGTTAGAGTGGACACTTGTGAGTCTATGCCACCTTTCAGGGCCCAAGGCCCCACCCAGACCCTTTCACATATCATATCTCATTTAATACACACAACAAATCAATGAGGTTATTTGATTTTTTCACAGAAAGAAAAACAGATTCACAGAAGTAAAGTGACTTGTTCAAGATCTAACCGGCAAGCAGAAAAGGTCTAATCCCATTGTTTTTTTCTGAATCCATTCCTGACATTCATCCATAAAAAAACTTTATTGGGTGCCTACGAGTATTATGTGCCCCACTTGATTCAGATAAGGACTGGCCCCCAGACTTTTGGTCGCCTTCACATCTGTAGCAAACACTGTAGCTTCATTTCCCACCCCCTTTTCCCTGCATGCCTCTACGACAGAGGTGAGACAGCTACATACGCAGTTTCTCAGCCTCTTCTACAGCCAGAGATGTAGCTGACAATCTGGTGGGGAAGTAGGGGTGAGCAGTAGTGGGAAGTGGATTGGTCTTGCAAGGAAATCTTTTCATTTCTGCTAAAGAGTTCAAACTCTACTAATACATAGATCAACTTCTACTCTCTTCCTTCCTTGAATATAGATGTGAGTTCTGGAGCTGCAGCAGCCATCTTGTGACCACGAGACCTCAGACATAAGGATAAAACCCAATACACTAAGGATGTCCAAGAAGGCAGGCTGGAATTCTGGGTCCCGGTGGCATTGTTGAGGCCTGAACTACCATCCCCATCACACACACACACACACACCCCACCACCATATGTTTAGGGGCTAAATTCATTCCAATAGTTCTCAAAATGTGTGTGATACCTGCTTCAACAACTGCATCAGGATCACATAGGAACTTGTTAGAGAAGCACAAATTCTTGCCCCCCTCCCCTAGAACTGCTAAACCAAAATCTCTGAGCAATCTGGCTTTTAACAAATCCTCTGAGTGATTTTGATGCATACTGACGTTTAAGAACCACTGGTTTAAGTGCTTTGTTAATTTCCGTACTTGTTTATTTGCATCTCTCACTGAAACCACCTCTTTGAACTTTTTGCTCAAAGCTTTTTCTCTGCCTAGAATGCCCAATTTCCCTTTTCCTTGCCAGTCTTTTTTATTAAATGCATTCATTTTAATCATAGAAACCCAGAATGGCAGAAAATTCAGCTGCTATGATTTGGCAAGGTGCGTGATTAGTTTTTTGGATTTGGTCTCAGCTGTCTCGGAAGGCGGATATAAGCAAAAAGCTACACAATTGTCCCATTTTAAAAAATTTCTGGTTCCAGCTGGAAAACCCAGAATCAGTGTTTGTCTGTCTCCCTTTTACACTAGATGAGGGGTTCTGTCATCTCATGCTCTGGTGCAGAGGGCTGTGGAAAAGAAGATTCCTCTGACACTTCAAAGGTATGTTATCTTAGATGCAAATGGACAATAGATAGGCTCACTTAAGGTAAAGACTGGCTTTTGTCAAGGAAGCTGCAGGCCTAGATGTAACTGCCTGCATGGCCTGGTTTTAGTTACAAATTTTTATGTTTAGACCATCCTATGTGATTACCTTCGGTCTCTGAGTTTGAAAGGCCTGCCCTACAGGCCTCTTCTGAGCTTGTCAGGTTTAGTTTGCGGCCCCTTTTTCATCCACAATGGGGAGAAACAGGCTCCACCTCCGGCTGCTCCAGAGACTCAGCATCGTCAGGTACTAGGAAAGGAGGAACGTACAGCCACTAAACAATTTACGGCAGGATCCTCCTTGCCTCTATTTTGCTTTGATCCCACAGATGGCTTCATGTTCCCTCTGAGAACTTATTATTCCAAGTCCATTCTTGGGTTATATTTTCCTGTTAGTCAGAGATTGCTTAGCTGCAAGGAATAGAAACCACTCAAACCAGCTCAGGTAAGACAGGGGAGGGTACAGATACCATGGAAATGGAATGGTGTCAGACGTCATGGAACCTGGAGCTGCAAGGGACCAGGAAAGTATCTTTCTCTCGTTTATTTCCTCTCTCTCCTTCTTCCATATGGTCTGTCTTCCGTGCTTCTCTCTCACTCTCTCTTCTTTTTCTTTTTTTCTTGCTCTGCATCCTTGTGGCTTTTTTCCTCTTCTATAATTTTGGTCCAAGATATGCACGCAAGAGTCTGTTGGTCTGTGGGGAGGGGACGCAAAAGAGAACCTTGCCAATTTTGACTTGTTGGTATCCAATTTGGCCCCAGTTCCTCAGTTCCTTACAGACCCAGAAGCCACCGCTCGTTAACCAGAGACTTCCTGTCTCTTAGTTCATATTTTTATGGAAAAAAAAAATACGGGTTCCTGGCTCTGCAATAGCCTGGCTTCCCTGGATTAGCTGTCCATTCCTTGTCCTGTCAGCTCCAAACATCCAGGAAGACATAACATAAAAATGGCTTCCTAGCTGTACTCCTGCAGCTGCCAGGTGGGTGTGGAGTTCTCTGGGGGTGGCAGGCTGCTGGAATTCAGCCGTGACTTACCCTGGGGCGCTGGGACCTGGTGAGAACCCTCCAATGTGTCTCTTGGAGACCAAGGTAAAGTGACATCAGGAGACACAGCTTTGTTGATCAACTCACCAGCCCTCCCCACAGGGACGTCTTCTTTCAGAATGCCTCAGAAATTGCTCTTTTGCTCCCAGAAGGGCAAGTCATTTCCTATTCTTCGTGGTGAGGTACTCTCTGTCCAGCATGGAGCAGGGGCTTGTGTGTTGGTCCTCCCTTTTATAAATGGGTGACCATCAGTACATCTTTCTGAGCTTCTGGTTCTCCCTGTGTGTGTGGACAGCAGGCCTCTGAGGACCTACAGCTCCCAACATTCCAGCTCTTAAATCATCCATGGCCTGGAGTGGAGGGTTCTTGCCCCAGGTTAGATCAACCCCTCTGGAGCAGGGCTCCCCAAGGGCCTTTCCACTTACTCCAGAGGTCAACTAGGTCCCTGTGAGGTCCAGGGCCCAGCAGCCAGGGTAAGTCCTGGGATGCTCTGTGTGAATTCTGGGGACAGATACCCATTGATGAGTTTTGCAGACCTGTCTTCCCTTTTCTCAGCTTTCTTCTTGGTGGTCACAGCCTGCTTGGAGCACCCCTGTGGAAACGTGGGATCAGGCTGGGCCAGGCAAAATGCAAATTTGTGATTCAGCTCCCAGATAGCCAGCAGGACTGGAGATCCAGGCATCTGCGTGCATGTGGGCATGGAAGCTGACCCTATCTTGCCAGCTTTAGAAATTGGGTGACTCAGAGGATAGCTGTTGGCCACCCTGCCTCTGAGATCTAAATGAGATTGTTTTTATGACCTTTGTTTCAATACCTAGTGAAATTCAAAGTCTTCTCCTATACTTTTGCTAATTCCCAGCAGCAGCTGTGTGTCGGGGGAAGGGGTGGCACTTATCTCTCCTGGAGGTGCTGCCTCTGAGCTGTGCCTCACTGACCCTGATATGAAATCGGCCTGATTTCTGGAGCAAAAACAACAAACATTTACATAAAGTATTCATGAGTCAATATCTTCAACTGAAAATTGTTTTGGGAAACCTGGGAGTGGGCCTCCTTTCAGGATGCACAGCCTCTTCCTTTGCTAGCCGTGCAATATAGTGATCATAAGCCTGAACTGGGAGCCAAACGGCCTGGGTTCAAATCTAGCTTTGCTGCTACTCACTAGCTGTGCAACTCGGCATCTTTCCTTACCTCTATCCCTTATAAAATGGGGTTACTAATGGTACCTGTCCCAATGGTCATTCTGGGGCTAGAACAAATTAAGAGTTAATGACTGTAAAATACAGCAGGTTCTTGCATAACATCCTTTCATTATAAGGTTGATGAGAGATGCCTAGGAACTTAATTGTGTTTATATCAAACAGATAACTCTGTTTGTCCTATGGTAAAATTGGTTTCGTTATGTAAAATTGGTTTCTTTATGCATTGTTTCAAGAATATTAAGTAAGGACGTACTGTACTCAGGGCAATGCCTAGCTCATAGGAAGTACTCTAGTAGTGACTGGTAGATTTAACCCCTTTTACTTGAAAACTGGGACTTATCATAGTACTTATCTCAAAGGGTGGTGATGAGAATAAAATGACGTTACATGGGTTGTAGACTTTTTTTTTTTTGGCTTTTTGAGGGGTAGCCTTAACGTAACCGCAGCTTAGATCCTGCCCCATGGCCACCCTTAGTCCCTATGGTTTTCTGAGCCTGATTCCATAGCCTTCCCAACAATCCTGTGAGCTCCCAATCTCTGTCTGTGGCAGACTTCTGCTCCCCCAGTAGCATCTCCCTTGTTCTTGCAGTAATATTGGGTTGTCAGAAAAGACACGACACATTTTTGCAATGAAAAACATAGAAAAAATACGTCATGACTTTTCCAACAACCCAATAGAATATTTCACTAGGCCAATGGCTGCCCAGAATACAACTATATCACATGGCCTCCCTCGCTCCAGGTGTGGCCATTGAGCAGGCTCTAGTCTAGGTGATGAGGTGTGAGCAGAGTGATGTGTGCACCTTTCCAGGAGTCCCCTTTCAGGAAAGGGACAGGTCCTCCTCTCCCCTTATTCCCCTCCCTGCTGGCTGGAATGAAGTGAGCCTTCCTTAACCACAGGCTGAGGGCCTGAAAAATTCATGGAGCAGGACCACCATAACATTTCAGCTACTTCATAAGCAAGAAAGCCATTTATATCGTATTTAAGCCATTGTTATTTCTGGTCTTCTTTTTCTAGTAGCCTCAGGCTATATATATATATATATATATATATATATATATATCTCATACATCTCACAGATTTCCTCCACTGCTGCTTTGGTTAGCTTGATGGGGTTCCTTTGACTTGTCTTTTTTGTTCTTTTTGCCTTTCTCTCTTTTTCCCTCTTTCTTTTTTTTTCTGTTTTTTTTTTGTTGTTGTTGTTTGGTTTTGTTTTTTTTTTTGCAGTTAGCTACCTTGATTGCTGCATATGCGAAGCACAAAGTGTGCACATTCCTTAGTGCAGATCAGGATACTGGTAAATATTAGCTATTATTCTATTATTCTCCATTCCTCACCCCCACTGTTCTGGATGCCCCAGGAGCTGCTACGTCTTGCTCACCACAGGGCAGCACCGCCCTCACTCAGAGGCTTGGGCGCCAGGCCCACCACAAGGTCTTACCTTCCTCCTAGCACTTGTCAAAATATTTGTTTCCAAACAATGTTATATTTCCTCCTATGAGGAGCTCGGGTGCCAGCTGTTAAGGTAATAAAAGTTCTCCACTCTGAGAGATTTGTTTTGTTTTGCTTTGCCTGTGAGTCGGGTGTCCAGCATTTCTGTTCCTTTGATCTCTAACTGGAAAACAAAACCCAAGGAACAAGCCCATGGCCTGTGGAGAGAGGCCTGCTGGGTCAAGGTCAGCAGCCCCAGAGATGAACCACGGTGTTGGGTGGCAAATCCGAGAATGTCAGCATCTGAAGGTCCACCAGAGGCCAGGTGGGAGAAGGAAGGCCATTGCTAGATATCACATGGTGAACCAGAGGCCACACGAGTCCTGCTTCCTGGTCTGCAATTCTGCTGCTGGACCAGAGAGTCACCTCGGCTGTTCCTGTGAGTGTGTGTGAGGGACAGAAGAGAATCAGATATCAGTCCTGTCCTCCCAGGACTCACAGGCTCACAGAAGAGCTGGGACATGCTCCCCAAAGTCAATGCCATGTGGCAGAGAGCAATCGTGACTAAGAGGGCTGTGGGCATACAGGAGGGAGGGCACATTGTCTCAGAGGGAGCACAGAGAGACTTCCTGGAGGAGAGGGCATTTTAGTCGGTTCTGAAAAGATAGGGAGGTTAGGACATGAAGGCTTTCCAGGAATAGGTACCCTTCATACCACAAAGGTTTATTGTGCTTTCATGTGTTGGGTCAATGAGCATGACCAAGATGACCCCACCTCCAGGAGCTTATAGTCTAGAAAGGAGACAGTGAGTGAGCATAATCACACAAGCCAATATGTAATTACAATTGCAAAGGATGCTGCAAAGAAGGGGATCAGGGGACTGAGAGACCATCTAGTAGGCCCTGACCTGGTTGGGATCAGGGAAGGGTGTCTGAGCATCTGAGAGCTGGAGGATAAGTAGGAGTTATCACATCAGACATGGGCTGGGCTCTCAGTGAGACATCGCCAGCAGAAGCAGTGTGTGGGAGGGCCCTGAGGCAAGGAGATGTGTAGGATGCCCAGAGCACAAAAAGGGGAGAGAAGGTGTGGAGATGCAGGAAGAGGCAGCTATGAGTTCTCAGCAATGGTGCAAGGGCACAAAGGTTGGCATACCAGCTCTAATGAATTTAAGTGAAAGGGAGTGTGGCCAAGGCTGCCAGTTGCCCCTACTCTCAGTTCTTCCTTTCTTACCTGATCTTAGAACTCTAGTTTTTCTGTTGGGCTTGTAGCCATTCAGAATAAAGCTACATTTCCCAGCCTCCCTCCCAGCTAGGTGTAGCCATGTGATTAAGTTGTAAGCATTGGAGTATAAGCAAGAATGGTGTGTACAATTTCCAGGATATGTCTTTATATGGAATGGAAGAATCCTTCTATCCAATGGCTGGAATGCAGACATGATGGTGGGAGCTCAAGCAGCCATCTTGATCTATGAGTTGGGAGCCCTGTATTAAAAGTAGTGAAGCAACAGCTAGAAAAAGCCTGGGTCTTTGATGGTCATAAATCTTCTATACCTGCCCTGGATTTGCCTCTAGATTTTTTTTTCACTTGAGAAAAACCAAAAGTCCTTATCCAGCATAATTCAAGGGCTGGGGTGAATGAATCAAGAGATAATACAAGATACATGTATATATATTTTTTAAGATTTTTATTGGGGAATTGGGGGGATGGGAACAGCGCTGGGGAATTGGGGGAAGGGGAACAGACAAGTTGCTGTCGTTTTGTTTTTCAGTCTAGTTGTGGAGGACGTTGCTTCACTGGCCCAAGTTGGCGCCATCATTGCGCTCTTCCCGCGCAAGGCAGATCAGTCGCCAGCTTCTGGACGGCCGCTCACTGTGGCTGCTGGCCGCTCACGCTGGCTGCCGGCTATACACGGTAGCCCATGGCAACCCACTGCAGCAGGGGCTGCAGCCTACGCAGGCGACTCAAAGCAGCCCAGCTCCAGGTTGAGCTGTTGTTCAGCATCTTAGCTGTGGAGGGCAGTGTCACTGGCCCTCATATGTGGGATCCGAACCGGGGCCCTCTGGCGTCCCAAGCTAGTTCTTAACCATCGCGCCACTCGGCCAGCCCAAGATGCATGTATTTTAAAGTATGGAAGTAAATACCCAAAAAAAGGAACGAAAAGTGTTGACAGTATAGTAGTTGCTGCTGAAAGCTGAAATGAGAGCTGGGTAGGAGGAAGCAAGAGTTACTTTGCTTTCCTTTGATTTTTTTTTTATATTTAGTACTTTTTAATCTTGTGAAACTATCCTTTAAAAATATAAAATTTAGGAAAAACCTGATTTGGATGTGGTCTCTCCTTTTTTTAAACCCCCAAGTCACGTAGACAGCACTCTCCTGGTAACACACAGGCTTTGTAGTCAGAGTGACTGGGTTGCTTTGCAGTTGGACCCACCACTTCGTAGTTGTTTCCTAAGGAAGACAGTGGCTGAACCTCGGGGTCCTCATCCTTATCATGGGTATATGAGTATCTTCCTCGTGTGTTGCTGTGGGGAATTCAAGCAGGTGAAGTGCCTGGCATGCCTCTGGCACACCGTCCTCTAGGTGGTATTCGCTGGGGTCATTTGTATTGTTTGTTCTGGATTAAGCATTCAGGAACTAGCCTTATCTCCCTATCACAGTGGTTCTCGAACTTGAGCATGACTCAGTCACCTAAAGTGCTTCTTGAAAGATGACCAAGCCCCCATAGTTTATGATTCAGTAGTCCTGGGGTGGGGCCGAGAATCTGCACTTCTAGCAAGGTCCCAGGGGACCCTGGAGCTGCCACTGCTGGCTTGGGGACCACAGTGTGAGAACCACTGCTCTACTGCAAATCTGCCTTATGACCATGGACCCAGAGTTGATCTTGGGAAGCTGACTCGCAAGATGAGAATTGGAAGGGCTCTGGCAAGGCTTCTTAGGAGGTAACTCTGAGCTGGGAAGCAGCGCCTTTGAGGGGGGTTGGGGTGGAAGGGGGATGGGGGAAGGTTTCACAAAAGAAGTGCTACTTGAGCTGAGTCTTAAAGGCCCAGGAGAAAATTGCCAGACTGGCCAGACAAAGAGTGTCCCCAGCAAAGGGAACAGCTGGTGCCAAGGCAAGAACGCAGGAGAAAATACGGCACATTGGGGCACAGTGCCCATTTTTTTCTAACTCCTATGGCATCTTTAGAGGGCACGGTGGAACTAATGGGGCACTCGGCAACCTGTTGTTTGCACATTTGAAGATCTCTTTGAAGGGCTGGAGTGATGAACAACTCATCTAGTAAGGTGTGCATGGGTCTGTGCCCAGAAGAGATAGCTCGAACCGTGAAAACTAAAAAGCTGCCTTCACACCCTCCAGACAGGACATCTTTGATGATTCTCACGCATCAGTGATATCACGCACACAGGGAGAACATTACAAAGACTCATAAAAAAGTCTTTAATCCCAGTACTGCCTGTTCCGTGGATGTATTTTCACATCCTCCTGGGAGATGTAGCGTGGAAACTCAAACACTGGCATTTGCAGGGCGTGGTGGGAGCAGCAGGGCAGGCTATGTAAAACGAGGCCTGGACCTGGAAACCCAGGTTGCAAGTTCACCCAAGGGCACAGCTTTCCTGTGTGGAGGTCTCCTCTTCCCTGGTGCCCCAGCTTCTTCTCTTTTCCCGTCTCCCTCTCGCCTGTTGCCTCCTGCTCTGCTGTAAATCTCACCCCAGAGAACACAGCTATTCACTCGCCTGCAATACCAATTACACATTAATGGGGGGTCAGCAGTGGCGCACTTAGCCGGTTTCTAGGCATTTGAAGATACCCATGCTGAGCTCGGTTTCCCAGGGAGCTGCTGGGGCCCTGTACCTCTCTGGGGGAACTGCAGGCGGGCAGCCTCCAGGTGCTACTACCTACATTCACGTCCCATGTGAGTTCAGCCCCTACCATGTGTGAGACTCCAGGCTAGTTGCTGCAGGATGAGGTTGTAGCCCTGTGCACTCTGACAATGACCTCTCCTATCGAATGCTTGGGCCTGTCCATGCATTCATGCTCTTGTTTTGTCCTCAAATGAGGTAGGCATTATGTGCCTATTTCATAGAGGGGAAAAGTGAGTTTCAAGCAGCTTAAGTAAGTAAGGTAGCCAAGAAGGAGTAGAGGGTAGGGGTTAAGAGTGCAGACTCCGGAACCAGCCTTCCTGAGTTCAAGTCTCAGGTCTGCACTAACCAGCTGTGTGACCGTGGGTGAGTTACTTAACTTTCTGTGCGTCTGTTTCCTCCTCTGTAAAATGACGGTCCCTTTAAGGGTCATATAAGACAATGTATGTCAAGCACTTAGAATGTTGGCTGCCGTATAGGTGACAGTTATATTGCTATTATTCAATTAATTCATGGGCAGCAAGTGGGCTGACCCACGCTGGTTCCAGTCTCCCATCTGCCTCACTGCCCCTAAGGCTTGTTTCTGGGAGGTGGGGAAATAAGGATGCAAGTGATCATAAAGTTGTCTGCGCTCTATGCTTCAGAGTCAGACTGTCATGGGTTTGAATCCTGGCTGTGTGACCTTGGTCAAGTCACAAAACAACAGCAGCTTAGTGCCTGGGATAAGAGCCAGGCTTTGGAACTATGCTGCCTGGGTTAAATTCCTAGCTGTACCATTTTCCAGGTGCATGGCTTTGGGTAAGTTACTGTTCTTTCTCTGTGCCTCAGTTTCCCCATCTGTAACACGGGGGGTGGCAATAGCTCCCACATCAGTAGGAAGATGAAAACTGTCCCATTCAGAGCCCTTTGAACGGTATTTGGTGCATAGTAAGTGCTACACCCTGTGTGCTGAGATCATCATGCATACAACCATTGCAGGCCTGGCACATAGTAGGTGCTCAATGAACAGCAGCAATGAGGAGGCTACAAAATTCAGCCTTTCCTCTTACTAATTGTGAAGTCTCTGGGCCAATGATTCTCAGTCCTGACTGCACATTAGAGCAAGGAGAGGAATTTTTTTAGGAATCTCAGGACCCACACCCTAGAGATTCTTACTTAATTGGTCTACATAGGGTCAGGCATGTAATGATTTTTTAAAAAGCTCCCCAGGTGATTCTAACAAGCAGCCAGGATTGAGAACCACTGAGTTAGAAAATAACTGAGGGGCCCACTTTGAGGAGACAATTTTAACTAGGTAGATCAGGGCAGGCCTGTCTGAGGAGGTGACGTGTGAACTGAGATCTGAATGGTGACAAGGAGGGAGCCAGGCAAAGACCTGGGTGGGGAGGTGTCACGTTGAGGCTCAGCTCCTGGGAGAGGAATGCAGGATTTGGTGAGGCTGACAAGGAACAACAGAGCCACAGATAGGGGGTTCATACCACTATATTCTTGATGGTGGCCGGTGGAGACACTAGAAGCAAATATCCGTCAATACCCCAACAAGGGGCCTTCCTGCACCAGTCTCACGGGCAGCGGGGTGAGACACAGGAAGTAGGACCTGTACCATCAACGACATCTGCGCTTGCTAAAGCACGCACCTCGGCAGTTATATGCAAAACAATAGTAGCTAATGGCCAACTGATTACAGCTGATGGTCATCTAAAAACCGAGCCAGCACCTTTCCACATGAGGCGGAGAGCCTGGAAACTGCTCTCCTGGCCCTTTCCCGACAGGAGCTGTTTCAGGGAACAGAGCAGGTGCAAGGGCCCCAAGGCGGGCCTGAGTTTGGTGTTTTGGAAGAAGCACAGGAAGGCTGGGGTGTCAGAGAGGTAAGGATGTGAGGGAACAGCTGGGGACCCAAGCTCAGGATGACAAGTGGGAGAAACTGAGTCTGCTTCTGGCCAGAGGGACTACATTTAGCCCTTGAACTAGGCAGAGAGCACCTGGGGGGAATCCACCACTCATGTCCACAGCTGATTTAAGTCCCTCAAGTCAGGGAACTGGGAATTCCTTGGGAATCTCTATTGATCAGACTCCCGGGAGAGTTTCATCCCATCCATTGGCCCAAGAAGGATCCGTCAAGACAGCAAAATGGGGCATCATTCCAGGTCCAGAGAGGGAGGAGGGGGAAGGAGGCTGGGCTGAGTGCCCCCTGGGTACCATCACAAAGGCCACTTGGGCTGGCGGCTGCTCTGGCTGCGACAGGCAGCAGGGCTGCCGGGGAAAATGCCAGCCTCTTGTGAAGGCTTAATTAATCTGCTCCCACCGCTGCTGTGTAATGGCTTGGAGGGGAGCAGGTGTGTCTATTTTCTTGCACAATTATCTGGGAAGTGAGGGCAGGGGCCTCACTGGATGTGTCTGCAGCGCTGTGTGGATGCTGTAAGGAGCATGTGTGTGGAGGTGCATGTGTATCTGTCTTATTATAAAGAATGGCATGTTTGTGGGTCACATCCTCATAGGAGAGTGTCCTGCTGAATGGCATGTGTGTGTGTCCTTCTCATATCTGTCTGTATGTCTGTGTGTTGCAATATCTTTATGATTCTGGCTTACTCATTTCAGAGCACGTTACATCTGAATCTATCTTCACCATGTGTGGGTGTGTATTACACACATGTGCCTAAAAGGAGGGTGTAACTTGGCTTTCCAGAGCAGGCTAGTCCCACAGCTGTGGCCCGTTTTCTTAGCTGAGTAGGGACGCAGGTCTTGGCCCTGGAGCCATACAAGCATTTGTTGCTGTGCTGAGTTTGTGAAGAACACGTCTCAGTGCAGCTCCTTTGTCCAGGGCCATGGACTGGTCACTCCCCACACCCCATCAGCGTAGGTGCTTCCTACTGTAGGGCGGGCAGGGCCCAGCTGCATCCTGGGGCCTGGGCTCTGACGTGGGCTGGACCATGAGTCCTGGCCTGGGGCCACGCGAGCCCCTGTGTGTTATATGTGCGTGTGTGCACCATAGGAAAAGTCTTCTAGTTCACATGCTTGCGCAGCCTCCCTAACAGCTGGGGCTCAGGCAAGGTGCAGAGGAAGAGGAAATGACTCCCCCCGTGGGGGCTCAGAAAGCGTTATCAGCCCAGGGCCAGCCTGAACCAAAGGATATGAGCCCTTGCGGAGCCTCCAGCTATCAACAGGGAGCATAATGGGTTTCCATGGAAACGCTACACAGCTTCTGTGTGAACCCTTGCTCATCAGTCACTTGTCCAGCATGAAGAGAGCATTTGTCCTGGGTCAGGCCTTGAACCTGGGCTGATTATCAATCACATAATAAATCACATAACAATAAAGCAGTTCCCTTACACCACCAGCGTGGACTCCTTCACCTTGCAGACCCCGGGACCTCCTTGCACACCCTCGCGATTCCTGAGTCTCACCTACCTTGGTCCCTCCTCAGGGCCTCCGCATGTGCTGTTCCTTGTTGCTAAAACATCCTTTCTCTTCCAGTGGCTGGCGCCTGCTCATCACCCAGGGCTTAACTTAGAGGTCACGTCCCAGGGAGGCCTGCCTTGTTTTCCCTCCCCCTCTCGCCTCGGCCACATTTGTCACCTCGTTCTTCAGAGCTTATACAACCATCTGCCGTTGCCTCATTTTCATATGTTCATTCTGTGTTCCCCTGCATGAATATAAGCTCTGTGAGAACAGAGCCCTGGTCTGTCTTATTCAGCCCCATAATTCCAGGATCAGTGCCACACGTTTCATAAATATTTATTGGCAGTTAATAAATTTATTGAACATTTGCTGTGTTCCAGGCACTGAGTATTATTATTTCACTCCAACCTCATAATAACCCACAATAACCCATTGTGGGCAATTAATGTCCCCATCTTACTATTGGACAAAGTTCATGGAGGTTAAGAAAACTGTCAGTGGTCACATAGCTAGTAAACGGGAGCATTAGGATTTTTATCCAGGTCTATTGGATGCTGCGGCATGCTTGTACCATTCAGCTCCGCCTTGATCAGGAGACAGGGAAGAGTAAGAAAAGTCTGGCCAAGGAGACAGACAGATAGGTGTATTAGTTATCTATTGCTGTGCAACAAACCACCCAAAACTCAGTGGCTCGAAACAACCACCATTGATTGCCTATGATTTGGGGTTTGGGAATTGGGCAGGGTTCAGCTAGGATGGCTTCTCTCTGTTGTATGTGGTATTGACTAGGTTAGGTTTGGGCAAGAGGAAAGGTCAGCTGGCAGGCTGGCTGGGAGCTGGCTGGTCCCACATGACTCCTCACACGCCTGGCAATTGTCTGGGGCCAGGTGCCTCAGTTTGCCCCCACATGACCTCTCCAGGGGGTTGGCTCAGGCTTTCTCATGTGGCAGCTAGGTTTCAAGACAACAAGAGTGGAAGCTGCAGGGTGTGTCAAGAAGTCATACAATGTTACTTCTGCCACATTCTATTGATCAAGGCAAGTCACAAGACCAGCCCGGATTCAAGAGGTGGTTAAACAGACGCCACCTCTTGATGTGACATGATACAGAATTCCGTTTTTAATCTACCACAGTAACCCAGTTTGACCATAAGTATTATCCTACATGCAAAATACTCACCTTCTCCCAAGACTTGCCCCAACTTCTTTCATCGCATTACATCATTGGAGTCCATGACCTTGTGGGTCTTCTCCAAATCCCTCTCCTCTACAGAGGACGCCATGGGGCGAACAGCGAGCATTCCCTTCGCTCCTGATTTTCAGGCAATGTGCATCTTGGTTCCAGCCTGGCACCCTGTGCTGTAGACCCAGGCCACTTCCTCCAGAGACCTCAGCACTTTGCAGACCTGTGACCCCAGCTCCTCCTCCCAGGCCCTTTGGAAAACCGGGGGCCTTGTTTCCTCATTTTATAGATGGGAGACTTGAGAACCACAGGGGTCGAACTTTCCTGAATGCCCTGGAAGGTTCCCAGAGGGCTGGGAATAGAGGCCAGGGCACCAAAGCCTTAGTCCAGGTACTACGTCAAAATTTGGGAAATGCCACTGTATTCCTGAGGGCAACCCAAAGCCCTGATCCCAGGGGAAACTTGAAGTGGGGTGATAAATTGCTATTCATTCTTTCATTCATTCATATAACCCTTCAATCATAAACTATTTGATTGAATAGCTTATTCAACCAAATAAACTATTTTTTATTTGATTCGTACATTTATTCACTGGCACATTACACCACTGAGTACAATGTACCAGGCATGCATAATACATGTATTGTGAACAAAGCAGAGGGGCCCTATCCTTTGACAACTTACAGTCTGGTGGGGCAGAATCAAATTAAACACATAACACAAGAATAAACATGTGATGTGAAAGGAACGTACAGGATGATATACGAGCTGCTAATGGCTTGAGGAAGCTTCCACTGTGAAACGCCATTAACCTGAGGCTTGAAAAATGAGTAGGAGCTTACTAGATGGAGACAGAGGGAACAGTGTTATAGGTCAGTGTTGTAGGGAACAGCAAGTGCAAAGGCCTTGAGGTTGGAATGTGCTTGGCATATTCAAGAAACAGTACAGCTGGGCTGGCTGAGTGGCGCATTGGTTAAGAGCTGGCTTGGGATGCCAAGGGGCCCCAGTTCGGATCCCACATATGAGGGCCTCTACAGCTAAGATGCTGAAAAACAGCTCAACCTGGAGCTTGGCTGCCATGAGTCGCCAGTGTTGGCAGGTGGGTTGCCATGGGCTACCATGTGTAGCCAGCAGCCAGTGTGAGCGGCCCTCAAGCCGCCGTGAGCGGCCGTCCAGAAGCCGGCGACCGATCTGCCTCTCCCGGGAAGAGCGCAATGATGGTGCCAACTTGGGCCAGTGAAGCAACATCCTCCACAACTAGACTGAAGAACAAAAGGACAGCAACTTGTCTGTTCCCCTTCCCCCAATGCCCCAATAAAAATCTTTAAAAGAAAGAGTACAGCTGCCAGTGTGACTGTGGCCCCCTTCTGCCCTCCCCACCACCCCCACCTGATAGAAGAACTTGCTCAAGTTCCTCGACTAGACAGTGATGGTGCCCTCATCTGGCAGCACACCCTCACAGGGTGCTCAGCACACTGCGTCAGCTGACTGTTCTCACCTCTGACACATCTGTTTATGTGTCTTATCATCTCCCCCACTGGAATGCCAGCTTCTTGAGGACATAGGCTGATTTCGTTCACAACTGCCACTTCAGTTCCTAGGACACTGCCCGGCACATAGTAGGTGCTCATACACGTCTGTGAACGCCCAGTCACACACCATGGTGTAGTGGCAAGGACTGGGAAAGGGTTGGATTCAGCAGGCAGGCGCTGCTCAGCTTCTTCACCCTGGAGGGCCCCCCAGTCTTCCGCCTCCCACAGCTGCAGAACCACAGCCTTCCGGGGAGCATGCCAACCACATGGGATGGCGGCTCTTTCCAGACGCTGCCCTGCCGTATGATTAAGGCTTATGTCCCGGCGGCGACTGGCAGGCATTTATTTCCCTTTATAGGGACGATGTCAGTGGCATATTTATGGTTTAATTTTTGTTTTCTCCACAGCTCCCCACAAAACTGCTGGAGGAGAACACTCGGTCTGCCTGCTGTGTCCTTTCAAAGTGGCAACACTGGCCTTTCATTGAGGCTCAGGCACAGCTGCCTCTTGGGTCAGCCTGTCTTGCAAGCCCCAATTCCTCTCAAAGATGGGTGGCAGGCTCTGCACAGCTGTACTTGGGAGGCCCGAGCCCCTGGGCTCACCACCCGGAACCTAGGCAGAGGTGGCCAGGAGTGCCCTCCCTCTACAACCGGTGGCTTTGGGGACGGCACATTCACATGTCATAACTGTTGTTCCTTGTTCTTGCTGTTTACATGACTTTTAAATGTGGAATAGTTTAAGACTCACAAAAAGTTGCAAACAGTTGAGAGTTCCCACACGCCCTGCACTCAGCTTCCCCTGGTGATAATATGCAAAGTAACCAAAGCGCAGTGTCAAAATCAGGAAACTGACCTCGGCACAATATTAACTCAGACCCAGACCTTAATCAGATTTCACCAGTTTTTACATGCACTCCAATTGTATTGTTTTTATTTTCCAAATTTTAGCAGTTGCCCAAGCTCCTAGTTTAGAGAGTCCCCTGGTTGAGGAGATTAGTTAAGACAACTGCAGTTTCCAGCCCTTTTTTCCTGCCACTCCATCTTCTCCAAAACAGCCCCTTTCGATTCCTTTCAGTCGGCCGACCATTCTGTATTTACGGCTGCAGAGCATGCCTTTACTGCTGTGTGTATTTTTCAGTGTTAGACATTGTCCATCACTTCCCTGCTATAGGAGAGGCTGTTTTAAATCTCTGTCCTCTCTGTCACAGCCCCACACTTCTACCCCTCCCACCCAAATAGCCATGCCATAATTTGGGACAGATTGGTACTCAGTGTTACAACTGTTATGAGTTCCTCATTTACTTAGTTTTCTGTGCATTGATCACCAATTTTATTTTTTTTTATTAACCTCCAACTCGTTGCCAATTGTCCAAAGCTTTCTCAGGGCTTTCCTTCACATCCAACTTTCTACCAAGTTCATCATCTTGAAAGAAGTCTCTCCTGGAAACTTCTGGCATTTGCAAACTGAATTTGTTGCCCTTTGCAGCTGGTGTTCCAGGATTTTCCTCCCCCCTCAGCCTGAGGATCCTTCGCCTCTCTTCTGAGCTGGATTTCCTGCTTCCTGGATTCCACAACTTCCTGTTTCTTGGCTCACTCCCCTGTGGAGCACATCCTTTAGTAGTTTCCTGAGAAAGAGTAGGTGGGAGGTAAATTGCTCCAGACCTTGCATATTGAAGGATATCTTTATATTTGGGGCCTGACATGGAACTCCAGGTTAGAAATACTTTTCTTTCAGAATTTAAAAGGCTTTGCTCCTTTGTCTTCTCACTTCTAGAATTTCTGTTGAGACCTTTAAAGCCATTCTGATTTCATTTTTACCTCTCCGAAAGCTTGTCAACTCTTCTCTGTGCTGCCAGTGTCCTGAAATTTCTTATCCACCTTCCCTGATGGAAATCTAGCTTTGCGTGCTGGGCTAAGCACTTGTGGGGTCCTTTTGATCTTGAGATTTATGTCCTTCAGTTTGGGGTAATTTTTCCCAACTGTTTTGTTAATCCCTCCCCACCACTTTCTTGATCTTTCTATGATTTGAGTATTAGAGCTCCTGTACCAGTCATCTAGTTTTCTTATCATTTATCTCCTCTTTTCAATGATTTATTTTGCTATAATACACGAGTATTCTTGAGAAATAGCCTCAACTTCATCTCCCAAATCTTCTGCTGAGTTTTATATTTTTTTCCTCTCAGATTTTCTTGTAAGAGTTCTTCTTGTTCTCTGTGTTCCTTTTTTATGATATCATGTTCTTTTTTCATGGATGCATTATCTTCTGTTACCTCTCCTTGGATTTGGACATTTGTGTTTTTATTATGATTATATAGTTTTGTGATTTTTCTCTGTGCATACTGTCTTTTCCATTCCAGCTCTGTGTGCCTGCAAATACAGAAAACACGAACTCTCACTACCCTGCCTCCCACTTTGCCAGACATTGCTAATCAGTCATGACACTCTTTCCTACTGAACCTAGAGAATTTCTCACCTTGGCACTATTGCCATTTGGGCAGGATCATTCTTGGTTGGCAGTGGGTGGGGGGATGGGAGTTTAATGCACTGTAGGACTTCAGCAGCCTCTACCCACGAGATGCCATTACCCCACCCCACACCAGTCCTGACAACCATAAATGTCTTCAGACACTTTTTTGTCAAACGTCTCCTGGGGGACAAAATTGCCCCTGGTTGAGAACCACTGACCCAGACTCGGCCTTGGCATCCTTGTCAACATAGCAGCCACTGCCAACCTGAGTTGGCCCACAGAATGACACCTGTTTGGCCAACAGGGCTGGCTACCTCCCATTGTCTCAAAGCCTCATAAGTCAATAACCTAATTTGCCAAGTCTATGACCCCACTTCAGAGCCTTCTCTTTGAGGGGGACAGCAAACCCACCTTGCCATTTCCTGAGAGTAGACAGAAAGTGAGGCTGGGCCTGAGGGCTCCAGCCCTGCTGTGTTAAGTCAGATGCTGACAGCTGTGGACTTGGTCCCGCCGCGCTCCCAGAATCACCCAAATGTACTTTGTCTGATCTGCAGAGTGTGGAGACAAGATGCGCTAGTGACCAGGTGGTATCAGGGTGCCCTTCCTGACCTGGATCTCTGCACATGCCTGGCTCTAAGCAGGAAGGCGGAATAACCTCAGGGTGACCTTGAAAGTGTGGCCCCAGGGCCGGCCGAGTGGCACATTGGTTAAGAGCTGGCTTGGGACGCCAGGAGGCCCTGGTTCGGATCCCACATATGAGGGCCAGTGACACTGCCCTCCAGAGCTAAGATGCTGAACAACAGCTCAACCTGGAGCTGGGCTGCCGTGAGTTGCCGGCGACGGCATAGGCTGCAGCCCCTTCTGCAGTGGGTTGCCATGGGCTACCGTGTGTAGCCAGCAGCCAGCGCGAGCGGCCAGCAGCCGCAGTGAGCGGCCGTCCAGAAGCCGGCGACTGATCTGCCTCGCCCAGGAAGAGCGCAATGATGGTGCCAACTTGGGCCAGTGAAGCAACATCCTCCACAACTAGACTGAAGAACAAAACGACAGCAACTTGTCTGTTCCCCTTCCCCTAATTCCCCAGCGCTGTTCCCATCCCTCCAATTCCCCAATAAAAATCTTTAAAAGACAACCTGAAATAAAAAAATAAAAAGTGTGGCCTCAGATCTGCATCCAGAACACCTGTGGTGCTTGTCAACATGCAGGTTCCTAGACCCCATCCCAGAGCTTCTGAATCAGGGGTTTGGGGATAGGGTCTGGAATCTGCCTCATTAACCAGCTCTCTGGGTGAAAGCTAGTTCCGTGGGTAAAACATAAAGACGTTGATTCTGATTGAAATCCTGGTCTTGGTTCTTGGAGATATACACCCTAATAGCTCATATTACTAAGAATGGCTAATATTTACTGAGTGCTTATTATGAGCCAAGCACTGTGCTACACTTGAGCGTGCATTAGCCTGGTTGATCAATCACTCTATGGTCCGTTCTATTTTTAACATGTCTTAGATGGGAAACCAAGGCTCAGGGAGGTTAAATGTGTTGCTCATGATCACACAACTTGATCAAGCGGGGACTTGAACCAGTGGTCTGATGCAGCATTGTTTGCAATTATGTTAGAGCCTAAGAAGCTGAGCATAGGCTGTATAGCGGCAGCAGACAATTAGCACACAGTTGTATTCTATATCAATAAAGAGTAGCTTTTGTGCTTAACAACCTTATGAGGCAAACATCATTAGCCGTATTGCACAAAAGAAACTGAGGCTCAGAGAGCCTAGGCGACTGCTCCTAGAAAGTGGTAGAGTCAGGACTTGAACCCAAGGCTTCTCTATGACTTCCAAGCCTAGCCTTCCAAGCTTCCTGTGTGCAGTCACTCCCCTGCCCACTCTTGGGGGCAGGTGTGATTCACACACAGCCTCTCACAGTTAGGTGAGTTTGACCTTTAATCCTGCCCTTTTGGGGATGTCCTAATGCTCTGCTCAGGACTTTACCCCATGTCACCTCCACCTCGACCCAGACAGCCATAGATATTCCGTGGCATGGGAATGGGTAATTTCAGCAAATAGGGTGATTTTGGGGGTAGGGAAGTTTAGGATTTCTCAATTCTCACCAATTCTCTCATTCAACAAACCTTGTAGGTGCCAACCATGTGACAGGGCTGAGGATGCCACAAAGGACAAAATAATGAAGCTTACACCCTACTGAGATGAGACAAACTATAAAGAGAATGATAAATACATAATTTAAAATAAGTTTGGGTAAGGGGCGAGCAATCAGCAGAGAGGGGGTTAAGGGTGTCGCCTCTCTCAGGAGGTGACAATTGATGGGGGACCTGCAGGAAGTCAGGTAGTGAGCTGCAGGGCTATCTGGGGGGAGGTACCTCAGAAGCTGCAGACAAGAAAGTGTGTGAGAGCGGGTGGGGAGTATGCGCAATGTGCCTGGCTGGGGGAATAGATGTCATTCCTGCGGAAATAGTCCTGGCCAAGTTCACTCCAGGCTTCCAAGACAATGAGGGGAAAAGGAAGACACCAGCTCTGGCCAGGCCAAAATTAGGTCACAGTCAAGGAAGGACCAGGGCCAGGCTTTCTGCAAGGAGAGCAGAGAGACTTCCTTCCCTGATGGCCCTGAGCACTTCTGGACAAGAGCACGCCCAGGGCCTTTCTGCTCACCCCCAAGCATAGAGCGCTGGGAGAACTTTCAGACATCGAGCAGGGATTGAGTGTCTATTATGTTCCAGGCACTCCATCAGGGGTTGTGCGCGCTGCCTTGCTAAACCCCCACAGTAATCTGGGAATAAGTACTGATTGCATTTTACAATTGAGGAAACTGAAATTAAACTCATCATTGAAGAGAGCAGAAAAGGAGCTTGAGCCCAAATCTATGGGGAATCCATGTTCTTTCTATTCCATGATGCTAAGAAGACCAAGAGCTTTATAAGCAATTACCCAGACTGCAAGATGAAAAGTCTACAGCATACTGAGCCTTTAGTACCTGTTGACTAGATGGATGGATGGGTGGATGGATGGATGGATGGATGGATGGATGGATGGAGTGAAGGAGGGATGGATGGATGGACAATGACAGACAGACACAAATAAGCAAGAAGACCCTTTCCTCTAGCTTATGTGCATATATTCTTAAAAAAATTACTTCCCTTTTGACCCTCAGGGTCTCCATCTAAAAAATTAGAGGGCTAGACTTGACCAGTTATTTTCAAGCTTTTGTTTTAATAGTGAAATTCTGTCTTCAAATGCTACCTAACGGGGGATGTTGGGCATGATAAGAGAAGAATTGCTCTAGATGGGGGTTGGGGAAAGAAGTGGGCAGGGTACCAGAATCTCTGCCCTCGGACCTCACCCTCATTTTCTGTAGGAGCACCAGAGACAACTTTGCAAAACCAAGGAAGACCTTGGACAAAGGTGATCCAGAACATTCTGGTTTCAGAAACAAGGACAGACATTGGGGAGGAACGGGAGATCTTAACCAAATCCCTAGCCTTTCCTGACCACATCAAATCCCACTGCTTAGTGGATTAGCAAGGACCTGCCTCGCCAAGAGTAGCCCCAGGGGAACACAGAGATGTCTGCTTCTGGGTCTCCTGAGGATGTACTCATGGGGGGGTTGGGTGTTATCTGAAACACTGCCATGTTGCTCATTTAGCCCAGGAAGCCACAGACAGGAGTGAGTAACTCTGGGCAACGTCTGCCACCTACTGTGGATCAGACCACAGGGTGGGAGCTCATCAACATGGCCAACCTCACACATTGGGTGATGGGCTTCTTTGAACTGCCCCAGAAGATGGGACATTCATTTGGTTTGTCTGGTTGTGCTGAGCCCAGTCAGGGTGGAAGATGCTAGAGTTATAGCTGGGTGATCATTCTGTGTGCTGGTGCCAGGTGACAGCACTCTCAGTTGAAGTAGAGCCCCCAGAAAACTGGAGGAGTCCACATAGCTACGACTCCCATAGAGTTCTTGGGAGATGAATATGTTTATTTCTCTGTTGTACAACATTCTGCTGAAGGCATAGAGCTGAATGTTTAGATACATGGAGTCAGCAAGACCCAGGCTTGAGTCCAACTCAAGCAGTTCGTTGATCAGATGATCCTCAGCAAGTTCCCCGCCTTCTCTGAGCCTGAGGACAGAGAGGGGAATGCCTGGGGCTGTCTGGCCCTATTTACCTAGGATGGGGTCCCAACTGCTTAGCATGGCTGACCTGGCCTCAGTTTACTTCCCAGCCTCACCTGACATCACCCTCCTCTCTCTTTCCCTAGGGCTTTTACACTTGAGGTTTCCTCTGAAGCACTCTTCTCCTTTTCCTCTCTGCCACTTCATGGGGTATAGTCATTATTTCTTTGTAAAGAACACTAGCTGCTGCAACAAATGAACTCTAAACATCCATGGCTTAAGGTAGCAGAAGTTTATTTATTGTTCTCATAGCAGTACAAATGGGTGTTCTGGCCCTGTGGGCAGCTCTCTTCCATGCAGTCTTGGGGATTCAGCCTCCTTCTGTCCCATGGCTCTGCCGTCCACATCAGTATCTGCATCATGTGGGGGAAGGAGATCCTGGAGAAGACACACCTGCCTCTTCAAAGCCTTAACCCAGGAATGGCACATGTAACTTGCGCTCACGTTCCACTAGGGAGATCTCGTCACAAGCCCATGGCAGCAAGGGAGGATAGGCTGGAAGAGATAGCCCCTTTCCAGTGACAACTCTACACTGTGGAAGGGGAGCATGACTCCTGAGGGACAACTAGCCATCTTTACCACACCTGGCTAGTTTCGCCTCAGCCTTCAGGTGTCAAGTTAAATGTTGCTTCCTCCAGGAAGCCTTCCCTGAGTCTCCAGATATGGGGATTAGATGACCCTCCTATGTGAATCCCTGTCCTTCCCTGTATCGCATTATACTATGTCCTTGTTTGTATCTGGAAAAAGAGCATAAGCACATGAAGGTCAAATTCTGTGTTTACCTGTGCATCCCAAAAGGCCAGCCTCATGGCTGCCACCTAATGTGCACAATATATTATTGGATGAATGGATGGACAGAAGGATGAATGGATGGACAGATGGATAGACAGATGTATGGAGGAAGGACAGGCAAATCTCCCCCACACAAGCCTTCAAGCTTCCTCATGCCTTGGCTGCTTCTTGGTTCTCTGAAAGCTGGCAGTGAACTAGAGAATTCCTGGCTATATATTCTTACAAGCGTGCTGTGAAAACACTATTGCAGAAGAGCCGCCTGCCCATGCAGAAGGCTGCTTTCCTTTCTGCTCCATTGTTCCTGACAGCCCAGGTTGGGGTAGCTGCCCCTGGGTCTGAGCCTGAAACCTGTGACACCTCACAGGCTGGCTCCGGCCCAAGCTCACGCTAGAGCACCTGCTCCCTTTACTCTTTCTATGGGGAGGGCTCCATGAACCCCGCCAAATCACCCCTTCTTCCTTCATCCTTAATCCTTAATCCTTCCTTGCAAGAAGTTACACGATTGGTACACTAACCATAGTTATTGGGTTGTTGGAAAAGTCATGACGTTTTTTTTCTGTTTTCGTTGCAAAAATGCGTCATGGCTTTTCCGACAACCCAATAGATAGTAAAATAACTTCACTTTAAGAGGAATTCAAACCTCAAGCCAAAAGGAAAAAACTCTGGGTGTGAAATTTTGTGAAACCTGGATTCTAGGTTTCACTCTGCGGGACATTGGACAACTCACTTCACAACTTTGAGCCTTATTTTTATATTAGTAAAGTAGGAATGATATGAATAATCATGTTGTACAGATGAAATGAGGAACTGAGAAAGTTTTAAATAGCAATGTTCTTTGACCTAGAAAGTGCTATCAAGGTGCTAGTGTGGATGTTTTTGAGGGGGGCTGATAACTGTCTCCCTTCTTCCTTCTCTGAGTTCTGAACCAATTGAGAAATAAGACAAAAGTATTACTGTTATTACCAAGAAAGCTGATCATAGAAAGCATAGCTTATCTCCCTGGGAAAATAAGCTTCCTCAGCTGAACCCCAGAATTAGGCAACACTATCCCCGGCCCCAGAAGCTCTATGCACCATCCGTCCTGGGACAGCTTGGGCTACCATCTCGGTACTGAGATGGAGAGAAGTGCGTGACTCTGAGAGCTTCATTGTTGGTGGAGCTGACAAGGTTTGCTCATGATTCGATGTGGGTGGTGAAGGAAAGGAGGGAAACCAGGATGGCTCCTACGTTTTCAGTCTGGAGAATTTGGGGGATGTGGTGCCATTTATAGAGATTGGAAAAAAAAAATGAGGGTTGGAGCAAATCACCTGAAAGGGAGCAGACCAATTCAGTCACAACTGAGTGGGAGCCCACAACCTCCTTGCTAGATCACAGATGAGCACTGAGCTCAGCTGGACTGACCCCTAACCCTAGTCTCTCTCTAAATCCTGTCTCTTGATGTCCATGATTGTGTCTTTGGTCTCCAAGGTTCCACAGATAAGTACCAGCTAGAGGGGGTGGGACCCTGGGAGGATCATTCAATGCCCCTCCGAAAGGTCAGCTGTCACAAGGGCTTCACTCTGTCCAGGCCCATGTGAACCCCCCACATTCCCAAGTCCTCTAGGACTTAGATGTACCAGGCTCTCTGCAGGCCTTGGGACCACAGACAAGTAGGACACTGGTCTTTCCCTTCAGGAAGGACCAGCCTGGTGGGAGAAGCCCACACAGGCTGCAGTTACCTCACCTTATAAGAGGCTGAGTGGCTCAGACACAGGCCTTGTGACTCCCCATCCAGTGCTCTCCCTATTCCTTCTCCCTCCCATTCCGAACAATCCCCTTCCTGCCCAGGACAGCCCATTCCCCAGGTGCTGCCCTCTGCCCCATCAGAGGGGACAGGTGTGATGACAGCCCCTGCAGACCTTTGTGATGCTGACTGTGTTCATAGGATCCTGAGAATTTCACCACCTCCCTGCTTTCCTCCCTGCAAACTGTCCCAAGGTCACCCCCCCCCCCCCCCCGGGGAGCCTCACCTCAGATCACACACAGATTGTGTTTAGGAAAATATTGTTCTCTCCCAGCTGGGAGCCAGCGAGTGCTGAAGGCTGGGGTCGGTGGGAGGGGTGTGGAAGGGGCTCCCACTCTGTACTGAACTCAGCCCTGCAGGGCAGAGGTGGGGGGGAGGTGCATCCTGAACACAGAAAGACCAAGGGCAGAGGCCTTGTCCCCACAGGATGATGCTTGGGCAGCTCTGGGCCTCCTGATCCCATCTGACCTGCAAAGAAGGCAAGAAGGATGGCCTTGCGGACTGCAATCAGGAAAAACAACCACAGTGAAACCAGAGAACCACTTGGAAGGTGAGCTGAGGGCAGATGGCGCCACCTCCCATCTGCTTGGAACTTGCCCAGCACTGGCTCAAACTGGGAGATTGTACCAAGATCCCAGCGACCGGTAATGGAAAATTGCAACTGGCTTTTTTTTTCTTGGCCCATAATCCAAATAACAATATATGTATGTATTATTGTTTTTAGTGAATAAAATACCATCATCTATTGAGAGTCTACTCCAGGCACCATGCTAAGTACCACTTATGCTTCAGCTCATTGAATCCTCTCATCAATTCTGGGAACATTATTATCTCTATCTTATTGAAATGAACTTAGAGAAGATAAGTAGATAACCCCCAGATGTGCCCCAGCTAGGAAGGTGGGAGGTGAGAGTCAAACCAGGTTTGCCCAGGGTGGCTGGTTAGCTCAGTTGGTTAAAGCATGGTGCTGATAACACCAGGTTTGCACATGTGAAACCCATACTGTTGTAATTATTGTCACTTCATAGTATGTTTTGGTATCGAGTAAGGTATGATCTCATCATGATTTCATTATTATTATTCTTGTCCAAAATTTTCTTGGCTAATCTCCAGCAATTACTCTTCCAAGTGAACTTGACGTTCTCACTGCTGTTTTCCCTGGACTTACATTACGCTTATTAACTATATGAGGGAAAACTGACATCTTCACTTTCGGGACTTCCTTTCTAGAAACACAGATGTGTCTCGACTTATTCAGATATTCTTGAAGTAAAGTGTTAATAGCTTTTTCTCTAGAGCTCTTGCTATGCTTATTAAGCAAATTCCTAAGAGGTTTTCTAGCTTCTTGTTGCTATTATGAGCGAGGTCCTTTTTCAAATAACACTTTGAAATCAAGTAGAGTGACTAAATGGGAAAACAATTAATTTTTACCTAATTCTTCTATCTGGTTCTTTTACCAAACTTTTTTTTACCAGTGCTGCACATTGCTAGCCCAGCAGAATTGTTTGGGCTTTTCAAGGTAGAAAATCAGTATCACCAGCAAATTGTTCTCATTTTTGGCTTCCTTTTCAGCATTTATACTTCCTATTTGTTTTTTCTTGTCCTTGTGATCACCTGGAGCAATTCTCTCTTGTGCTGATATGGGAGCCACGTCATGGTGAGGCAAGAGCCAATACTACTGTATTTTGTTGCATTTTGTTGCAAGCACCGTCACGTACACTATCTCACTTGATCTTTACAATAGTCACTTAGTCAATCAACAACCATGTGCTGAACACCTCCTATGTGCCAGGTGACATGAGACATGCATTTCTTGTCTCCATGCTGTGCACAGTCCAGTATGAACCCAGGGAGTAAACACATGCACAAGTGAATTAAACATTTACAAGGAAATAAAAATAAAACAGACCAGAACAAGTGTCAAGTACCATCACTTCCAGTATACGGATTAGGAGTCAAGACCCAGGATGGGAAAATGACTTGCATAAGGTCACACAGCAAGTAGGTGGCATTTTTTGCACCTTGAGCCTGGGGAGCCACCTCCCAGCTTTCTCTAGCCTGTAAACATGGCTCCTCCTGGGCCCAGAGGGCAAGCTGTCCTCCAGGCAGTGCCAGGTTCCTTGGCAGCAACCATTTCCGCTAGCTGAGGACTGAGGAGACAGCGCCCTGGCTTTCCTCGACAGCCAGCCAGGAAGCAGGACACTCCCACTGGCAGGGCTTCTGTGGAGCCTGACATCCAGGCTGAAAGAAAACCTTGAGCCCTACAGCTGTTGCCACTCGGCCTGCACTGCCTGTCCTCAGAGTTTGCCCTGTGGCTGAGTCCTGCCTCCCTTCCTGGAAGGCTTTGCCCTGGAAAGTGAGGTCTGGATGTAGGATGTGACCTCTTTTCGCAGGACATGTGGCTTCAGGCCCAGCTGAGAACCAAGGCCAATGCCATGCCTTCTAAAGTGGGAATCAGCATGGCCACTGGAAATGAGGTCACATTTGTCTGCAGGTGCCCAGTGACTCCATGGTTGCTCAGAATATGGTGGCTGGGAGGGAACCTTCTGTGGCTCCACTTATAAAACCAACCCTAAAGCTCTCACTCTTCTGCCCTCCTCCATGTGGTCTAGCCACCTTCCACCCTGAGCAGCCTCCATGTTCAAGGGCCAAATGGTACATTTGCTTTTCAAACTCACTCCCTGTGTGTGTTTGCTCACTCTGTACCCTCCACTATGAACTTTGTCTCCCTCTCACCCTTAATCCCCTGCCCTAATCCTTTCTCTACATGACCAAACCCTCCCCATCCTCAGCTCAGGTGTCTCCCCCATCAAGCCTCGTCCACCCCACTGCTGGAAGTGACCTCGCTTCCTCTGAACTCCGTGTCAGACAGACAGGAATTCTGATAGGACAAGTTGGGGAACCTCTCTGAGCCTTAGTGTCTCTATCTGCAAAATGGGATGCCAGTCCAGCTGCCTCAGAGGATAAAGGGGATAAAATGATAGCAGCTGATACCCAAGTAGCCCTCGCTAGGTGCTAAGCACTATTTGACGTGCTTTACAAAGGTTGTTGCTTTTATTGTTCTCAGTCCATGAAGAGAGAACCAAGGCACAGGGAAGGGAAGGCGCAGGACCAAGGCCTAATCAGCAGCCAAGATGGGACTGCACAAGGAAGGCTGGCTCTAGCTCCCGGCTCTCGATCATTGTGCGATGTGTGTGTGTGTGTGTGTGTGTGTGTGTGTGTGTGTGTGTGTGTGTGCGCCTGTGGATGCCTGTGTGCATGTGCCTGTGTGTGTGTGTGTCAGAAAGCTCACAGTGTAGTGTCTGATACCAAGTGGGTAATTGTTCAGGGAGCACTGAATTTCCGCAGCCCCTTATCTCTGCCACTCTTTGATTTGGCCCTTTCTACTTCCTTTTATAATTCTGGTGCTCATAGCTTATCTCCCCACCTGCCTATGAGCTCCTAGAGGGTGGGGCCTGGCTCTCCCCCATGTCTGAGTCTCCAGCGCCTAACCCAGTGGCCCTAACACTCTCCCACCCTCAGTTGTTCCTTTCCGTCTTTCTTAAATGCACACACCCGTCTTGCCAGCTTGCCAGAGAGGGCTGTGCTGGGCATCCAGCCCCAGGCTGGGGCTGTACACAGGAGGGTCTCTGATGCGAGTGCCCTGCCCCTGATTGTTAAAGAGCCAGCTCCTGGTTTCCAGTTCGACTCCCGCATGGGATGGTGGGCTACGCCCACCAGCAACTAATATTGAACACGGCACCTTGAGCTGAGCGACCGTAAGCTGCCAATAGGCGGCCAGAGGGCAACTGGACTTGGAGCTGAGCTAGCTGCGCCCTCCACAACTAAGACTGAAGGACAACAACTTGGCTGTTCCCCTTCCCCAATTCGTCAACACTGTTCCCCTCCCCCAATTCCCCAATAAAATCTTTAAAAAGAAAAAAAGAGAGCCAGCCCCTCCTCTTCATCCAAGTCTCAATTCCATTGTCACCTGCATAGGGAGGCCCTCCCTGGTCACTCTTCCTAAAATGGCCCACTTCTCGCTCTGTTTTATTTCCTTCACAGAAGACGTTGCAATCTGAGATGGTCTCATGATATTCATTTGTTTGTTTGTTGATTTGTCTCCCTCACACTGGTATCTAAGCTCTGTGAGTGAAAGGTCCTTGTCCGTGGGGTGGTTTGGAGCAGAGCTTTGGACACTGCAGTGTGCTCACTTAACATCTGGAAATCTTGCTGAAATGCGAGTTCTGATTGAGCAGGACCAGGGCGGGGCCTGAGAGTGTGCATTTATAACAAGCATGGGTGGTGCTGACGTGGCTCATCCCCATCTGTGCAGCCAGGTCCCAGTGCTGTGGTTCTCAGCCCTGTGAGGGCGAAAGCTCTGGGTGTGGGGCCCAGTGGGCAGGGGTTTTAACAGGTGATTCTGACGCACATTCAGGTGTGCAAACCTCTGATCTAGAGCAGTGTTAGGGGACCTAGCACTGGGGCCAGGGCTGCCTTGGTACAAGTCCTGATGTCACATCACTTCCCTGAGCCTCTGTTTTTTTCCGGCTATGGAATGGGGATGATAAGAGTCCCTTCCTCATAGGCCTGTTTAAAGACTGAGCAAGTGAATGCACTTTAGCTGTCTGTCACCGCCCCACTGATTTATCTGATGAGCGATTAGGTGTTAGCCGGAAGCTGTCAATAGGAGGTGAGGGGAGTCAAAACTGAAGGTTGTGCCCAGCTGCGTGTGACCTTCTGGGCCAACTATCTCCCTGGCTGAATGCGGATCCTTGTTCATACTGACTCCTGTGCTCCAGCAAGATTATAGGGTTAACCTAAGGGTCGAGATGCACCTGCTTCAAACTGCAGCTGGTTTCTCATTTGCTGAAGGGCCAGCCACGCAGGAATCGAGAGGCCCTATGTGGCCAGCGGTGACTCTCGCCTAGTCTTGCTGCTCCAGGGATGCTGGCTAGTGGGTTACATGGCTACTGGGGAGGACGAGAGGCAGCTCTGTCACCAGCCTAGATGGATGACACTTCACTGTTCATCGTGCTCTTTCCCGGATGACCTCATTAGAGCATGTGTCAGCCTATGAGCTGGGCCAGATTATCCCCGTTTAACAGACAAGGCTCAGGAGAGCTGCTGGAAGGATCCCAGAACAATCTACCTGTCCCTAGATGATGGGGAGTCTAGGAGGGCTGGTCCTGACCCAGAAGAAAGAAGGTGCTGAACCCCTGCTCTAGGGCCACCATCCTTTATCCATTGATCTCTGCAGGCGGAAGGAGGCCCCCAAAACAAATTCAGGGTTTCAAAGTTGCCTTATAATTTATCACAGGGATGCAGGCCTGGCCCCTGACAACTGGCTGGGGCACGTTAGTGACACGTCGACTAAGGCAGAAGAGGAGCAGGTTCTAACAGGAGGTCATGACCTTGTCTATGCTATGGACCCCACTGGCCACTTGATGAAGCCTACAGACCCTTTCTCAGAGAATGCTTTTTAATTCATAAAATAAAATACATAGAATTACAAAAGAAACAATTAGCTTAAAGTATAATTATCAAGGTAATCCCAAATATTGCAATATGGTAATGTATGGGCTTTGTTACTGATTCATTAAATAGCAAAATCCAGCAGGAAGTTTAATAACTAGCATGATTTCAGGTTAGTGAAGAGCACAAATGGTATTTTTTAAGATGCTGCCACAACTAGAATATAACATGGAAATACCTGGAATTTCTCTTGACGACAAAGTCACAGGTGCGCTAATCACTGTGGTTTGTTGCCTAACACACACTTGAAGAAAATGTTAAATTTCAAAGAGTAAAGATGAGGTCCTTCCCCATTCAAATCCATGGACTTCAGTCAAGAGCTCTTAAAAGGAGCCTGGACGACCAGCCGAGTGGCGCATTGGTTACGAGCTGGCTTGGGACGCCAGCTCTGAGCAGCAGGACCCTGGTTTGGATCCCACCTGAGGCCCAGTGACGCTGCACCCTCTACAGCTAAGATGGTGAACAACAGCTCGACCCGGAGCTGGGCTGCTGTGAGTCACGGCGACGGTGTGGGCTGCAGTGGGGCTGGCCGGCAGCTGGCATGCGCTTTCGTGAGCTGCCGTAAGCCGAGGTGAGACATGGTGAGCGGCTGTCCAATGACCGGCAGGTGAATGACTCACCCGGGAAGAGCACAATCATAATGCCAACATGGGCCGGTGAAGCGGCGTCCTCCACAACTAGACTGAAGAACAAAACAACAGCAACTTGTCTGTTCCTCTTACCCGATTCTCCAATGCTGCTCTCCCCCAATTCCCCAATAAAATACTTTAAAAAAAAAAAAAAGGAGGCTGGAGCTCAGAACTAGGAGCTGGTGGGTGATGGGCTGGGTGGAGCTGCAGCAGAACTGTGGCTCTGAGTACAGAGAGATAGAGCTTTACCAAGGCCTTTTGCCTTTCACCATCCATTTTCTGTTCCTCCTAGTCTGACCACCGATGCTCAAATCCCATGTTTCACACTGCTTCCTCTACTGTCTTCTCATCATAGTCTCAGTAGCCTTTGATAAAGTCAATTTAGGGAGAACAGAATCGTGGAAGAGTCCACTCCCAAGCCCATTACCAGCGTTCATCTCCTCTGGATTTGCACAGGCTGCTCCATTGTCACTACCAAGGCCAATGGCACTTGGAGGGAGGGGCGGGTGGGGCTGGGAGAACTGGCCACTGCTGACCGAGCCCATTGTTAACGAGTTGTTAACAAGTTCTTTTTTTACAGGATTTTCCTGTTCATGGTCTCATTTCATCTTCACTACCCTCCTGTAAATTAGTACTGCCATCTCTATTTTATAGGTGAGGCTCAGAGAAGTAGAGCATTTACCCAAGGTCATACAGCCAGGAAGTGCAAGTTGCCACTGTGATAGGCCACTGTTCTTTGCTTGGGATCCCTGCTGCTCGGAGAAGTAGAAAGCAGATTTCCTGTCTCTACAGTGTGGCTGTCTGGCTACGAAGCTGGAACTTGTATTCTGTACCTGGCTTCTTTCATCCATTTATCCATCCATCCATCTGACAAATATGTGCCAGGCATTGTGCTAAGTAAGCCCCAGAAATGCAGTAAAAGCAGACACAATCTAGCGCCCATGGAGGGGGGGACAGAAAGAGACAGATACTAATCGAATAATGACACAAATAAATGGAAATGGCAACAGTGCCAAGTGCTCTGAGGCAGAGATATGTGGCTGGGAGGATGTCTACCGGGCTTTAGCAGAGGATAAGGAGGAAAGAGAAAGGAGAAAGCCATACCAACTGTGGGGCAGGCTCTAGGGTCAGGCTGGGATTCAGATACTGAGGGTATCACTAACCAGCTGTGCAAACATGATAAGTCCTTCACGCTTTGAGCCTTGATTTCCTGAAAATCAGGATTATAATAAGAGTCCGTACTTCACAGGAGTGTCATGAAGATTTAATGAGACTAAGTGAATGAAACTCTCAGCATGATGCCTGGACCCCGGTAAACGCTCTGATTCAGCACTTTAGCTCCTAGTCAGTGTGGACAACAAATAAACAAATCCATAAATGCACTTCACAAGCAAGTCTGGCCATAGCATAGACTGAAAGGGCGTGTGGAAAGTTCTACTAGATCGCCTAGTGATGGTTCAACCTCGGGGCATGTTAGAATCATCCGGGTACCCAGGGCACATCCCAAAGCAATTAAGTAATCAGGGTCTCTGAGGGTGCACCCAGTGACAGCAGCTTTTAAAGCTCCCATGTGATCCCAATGTCCATTCAGGACCAAGAACCACTCTCCGAGAGGGTGGTTTTCTTAGTATCAGGAGCAGCTGGGTAAGGGTTCCTGGGGCAGGTGGTGATTGAGGCGCCCTCCAAGAATTGAGAAGAATTAAATGCACAGAAAAGGCCAGGGAGGGAATTCCAGGCTTTGGGAAGAGGCTGAACAAAATCTTGGGAGATTGGGGTGGAGCATGGCATTTGGGAAATGGGGTGCAATGAAGGAGACTGGACTGGCTGGGGAGAAGGCTCATGCAGTAGGGTGGGGTGGGCTCAGAGCTGGGGTCAATTGCTGAGAAGACTCGAGGGGCTAAGAGGAGCCTTCGGTCTAGTTGGACTGGAAACATTTTTTTGCTGGTGAATGGGTTTGGAAAAATTCTCATCTACAGGGGTGCCCTCATTGGCAGCAGCAGCAATGGCAAAAGGACTGCCATCTCCCATGCCAATTCCCATTGACTGGAGTAGCTGTTTAGGGGGTTGTGTTGAGAAGGATTCTGAGCCTGCATCTGCGTATGGCAGCTGATTAACAGTGGTGGCCAAGGGTGTGGGGGCCGGGATAGAAGCACATGTGCCAGACGCTCCTCATCCTGGTTGGGTGGGGCTGCAGGGGGCAGCTAAGGTGGCGAGTAGGGATTGGTCTTTATTTTTCTTCTGTGGCGCTTTCCCTAAAGTTGCTTCAAGAAAGAGGACTTTCCCCACACCTTGTTGATTAAGACGCCAGCCAGGAGAAGTGATAAATTACAGGGCAGGGAAAAGGATGGTGCACAGGAAGCCTTCGATGACTCTGAGCTGTTAGGATGACAATGGGACTAGCAGAACCATGTCCACCCCAGGACGATTCTGATGAGAAGACGGAGTCTCAGAAAGGTTAAGTGACCGGGCAAGGTCATTCTGTCTGTCAGGAACCTTTTCTGGATGTGAGGATGAAGTAGACACCATCCTTTCCCGTGTTAGAGGGGAACATAGGCATGAAGACAGCTATCCCCCAGCCCAGTGAGTGCTGCGGCAGAGACTGGTGTAAGAGCTGTGCAAATGCAGAGGACGGGGCCATGAATTCTTCCCAAGGAAAAGGAGGAAAAGAAGGGAGGGGCTGCTGTGGACCTGATGGAGGCATGCTAGGCCGAAGGCGCAGCTCCGGCGAAAGTTCCTAAATGGCCAGGGTAAAGGGACAGCGGAGAAGTGGAGGGTGGAAGGAAGTGGCAGAAAAGGAAGCTACGTGAGGGAGGTAGAGGAGTTAGTTAGCATAAAGAGATGGGACTGGAGAAGCAAACAGGAGAGGGGACCAGCAGAGAGTTCAACATAGAGAAGGCTGAGCCAGGGCAGAAAGTAAGAGTAAACAGCTTTGCATCTCCCACTGTCCTCTGTCTCCATCTCCCATCCATCTGATGGATGAGTAGGCGTTTCTCACTGCGCGCGCGTGCGCGCGCACACACACACACACACACACACACACACACACACACACACACACACCTACATGTGCACAGATGCACACTCAACCTTCAAAGAGACAGACCCAGTTTGGCACCAATTTTATTGAAGCAAAATTTGATAAATAAGCAGCACAGGATTCAAGTTCACCCATTTCAGCTATCGCTATCACTGCATTCGAGGCCTGGTGTCCTGAAGAGGGCCCGGGCCTGGGGGCTGCCTGCCTCTGTCCCAGCCTCATCCTCCAGGAAGAGCAGAGCCCTCCCACACCATCCCAGAGCACTCCCCAAGCCCCACAAAAGAGCTGCTGGGGAAATTCAAAGCGAAGCAGCCAGCTGGCTCTTCAAAGCCCATCCTCAACAAAGGAGTGAAAGAAAGTAGGAAGAAAAGATGCTGGCTAGCAGGGGACTGGCTAAGCAGCTGCAGCTACAGCAGTGACAGCCCCCAGAGAAAGGTGAGCTGTATGAGGAGGCAATTAGGGCCACCTGGTCTCTCTGATCTTCCACAGAAGCCCCTCACAGGCCCTTAAACAAATCCCTCCAGTGAGCTGGAGGCTGTGCAGTGAGGGACAAGGAGCCCAGAACTGGAAATCTAGAAGCTGGGACCCAGTCCAGCTCTGCCTTTGACTTACTATGTGACCTTGAGCATGTTATAGTCACTCCCTTGCACCCCAGTTTCCTCATATGTTAAGTGGGAATAATGGAATCCCGTGACTTGGGGCAGCTTCTCTAGAAGCAGAGCTTGAGACGAGGTTTCTTGTGCAAGTGACTTACTGGGAGAAACCTGGAAGGGAGTAAAGGAAACAGGATAGGCCTGGAAGAAGCCAGGCGAAGCTGCGGGTTCAGCGAAAGTCTGGTCTCAGCCTGCTCCCACAGGGAGCCCTGAGGATGGGTAGCACCATGGAGACAAAGGCAGGGCTTTTGTACCTATCTAGGGGAAGCACATGTCTCCCTCCCGCTGTGGTGGACTGAATACTGGCCCCCCAAAGACGTCCACATCCTCATCCCTGGCACCTGCTGGTATGTTACCTTCTAGGTAGAAAAGGATTTTGCAGTTAAGGGTGTGGAGACAGGGAGGTTATTCTGGGTTAGCTGAGAAGCTCCAGTGTTATCACAAGGGTTTTTATACGAGGAAACAGGAGACTCAGAGTCAGTAGTGGGGAAGGTGACAACAGGAGCAAGAGGCTGGAGTGATGCAAGGAAGGCAGGTGGCTTCTAGAAGCTGGAAGAGCAAGGAAAGGGATGCTTCCCCGCGAAGCCTCCAGGAGGAGCTCAGTGCTGCTGACACCTTGATTTTTGACCTCTGACCTTCAAAACTGGAAAAGAATACATTTGTGTGGCTTCAAGCCACTGTGTGAGCGGCGATGTATTAGAGCAGCAATGAGAAACTACTGTGCCTGCCAAGGCTGGGTGGGCACACAACTTGTCCGGGTTCAACGGTGCTGGTCCTGTTCTGTGGCATGAGCGATTGCTGCCCCTGTTTAATGAACACCTTCCATGTGTCCTGGAGGTGGCCTTGATCCCCCCGGGTGCCTCTTGTCAATTCTGAGGGTCCCACCCCACCCCTGGCTTCTGTGTGCTTTGGCCTCTAACAGCCGTCAGAGCTGGAGCTTTTTTTGGCCTCAGGTACAGAGAGCCAGGAGCCCGAGTGGCCTCCTGCCAGTGACTGAGGCACTTGCCTTGAATCTGACCAACTCTGAGGTGAAACCTACACTGGAGAGCAGTGCTGCACCACACCCTGGCGGGGCTCCTCCCCTGCCCTGCCCTGCCCTGCCCTGCCCTGCCCTGCCCTGCTCCTGACTCCCTCCAGTTCCCCTGGGAGCGCATCCTTAATGCATCCATTGCACATGAATCCTTATCTCAGGCTCTGTTTCTGGGGAGTCGACCCGAGGAGCACTGTGCCAGGAACCTTCTCTGTCTGGTCCTCACACCCCGGGGGAGGGAGAATGGTGATTCTCATTTTACAGACTCTGACCAGCTCAGGCCTCCAGGGGTTAAACCAGCGTCTGTATCCAGACTCTGAAGACTACACTGTTAGTCCATGGACTCTACCACCTCTCAAAGGCCCTCCTCCCAGGGCTCCCCCTCCAGCCCTTGGGAAACAGAATAATCATCTGCCCTTCCTGGGAGCAGGAAGTGGTTGGGCCCAACGAGCTGGGTGCAGGACAGAGGCCGGCCCTCCCTCCCACCTCAGTTTCCTCACCTGGGTCCCTGCAGTGGGACAGCGGGTGGCGGGGAGGTCTCGGGAACTTGTTGGGCCCTGAAATGTGGGGGCTGAAGTTGTGGCTCCCTGAGACCACAAGAACTATTGAAAACTGCGCAGGCATTGCATTGATTCTTGGGTCAAATCCGGCAAATGACTTACCCCCCCCCCCCACCACCTCATTCTCTCCTCTGTGAGAGAATAATAATATCCACCTCATGTGGTTGTAGCCAGGAAGCATGAAAGGAGTAACAGGTGGGAAGGTGGCCAGGACAGAGCCTGGCACAGTGGAGACTTGTTCCCTGCTCAGCTCATCTCTCTACAGAGCCTCAGTGTCATCTGTAAAATGAAGGTAGTAATACAGTAGTCCCCCTTATCCATGGTCGGAAATTAATAAATGGAAAATTCCAGAAACAATTCATAAGTTTTCAAATGCATGCCGTCCTGAGTAGTGTGATGAAATCTTGCGCTGGGGATGGGAATCGCCCCTTTGTCCTGCTGTATTCGCTCCTTGTTCATTAGTCACTTAGTAGCCACCTCAGCTATCAGATCAACTGTCCTAGTATCACAACGCTTGTGGTCAAGTCACCCTGATTTTACTTAATAATGGCCCCCAAATGCAGGAGAAGTCATGCTGGCAATTCAGATATGCCAAAGAGAAGACATAAAGAGCTTTCACCTTTAAGTGAAAAGGTGAAAGTTCTCAACTTAATAAGGAAAGAAAAAAACAAACAAACCATAAGCTGAGGTTGCTAAGATCTACAGTAAGAACAGATCTTCTACCTGTGAAATTTCCTCATTTATAAATTAAACTTTATCACAGGTGTGTATGCATAGGAACAACATAGTATATATAGGATTCAGTACTATCCACAGTTTCAGGCATCCACTGGGGGTCTTGGAACGTATCCCCTGCAGATAAAAGGGAACTACTTTATCTGCCACAGAGTAATGGTGAAGAAAGACGCAGTACCCTGAGAGGCTGCAATGGGGATTCAGTCAGGCCTCTGGAGTCCCAATCCTGGGTGACCTTGGACTAGCCACTTAACCTCTCTGTGCCTCCATTTCCTCCTCGGGTTTGTAAGAATTGCATAGGTGAATACAAGTGACTTGCTCAGAAGAGTGCCCAGCATATAGTACAATAAGTGCCACTGTTATCACATATGTAAAGGGCTCGGCTGGCACCTACTACATTGTGAGGGCTCAGTAAACAATTGTTTTATTATTAGATTTCCCTGGACCCTAGAGTGAGGAAAGTCACTTCCATACCCCACCACATCCCCAAACTCCCAGGGTCCCAGTGGGCTGGTTATGGGACGCAGGCCGGTTGGATGGAGTTGACTTTGAGAGGAACGTGGACCCCCCCATACCCCCTCCACATCCTAGGGGCCTTTTCATGCCTCCAGCTCTTGCTCCAAACACACCCCTTCCATTCTCTTCTCTCCCCACCCAAGGGCCCAGCCTTCGCCCACCTTACTCCTCACCTGTCATCAGCTAATTGGGTGGTTCAAAATAGAGCTGGAGGGCCGGCCGAGTGGCTCAGTTGGTTAAGAGCTCGCTCAAGAGTGTGAGCTCTGAGCAACAGCGGTTCGAGTCCAGCCTGAGCTGAGCAGCCGCTGGCAACTATGTTGAAACTTTTAAGGAAAGAAGCTTCCTGAAAAATGATGTAAAAAAAAAAAAAAAAAAAAATAGAGCTGGGCCAAAGCTGCTGTAGGTATGCTATCCTTCCCAGAGGCATTTATCTTTCCAAAGCTCCCGAGGGCACGTTGCCTCCCATCTCTGAAAGCTTGCCAACCTGTGGGATCCTTAGGGGCGCTACGTGCCTCTTCTCTCCAAAGAATGTGGCAGCCCATTCCAGTTGCAAAGGGATTTCCTGTGATGTCCCGCAAACACCTCTCCTGTCCCCATGACTCCATGTGTTTGCATTGGTGCATTCCTGTCTAAATGGGGGGGGGGGGAGCAGTTTCCGGCTTCTCAGCAAGTATGGGGGCTTTTATTGGTTTGGGGTGTTTTTTTTTGGAGGGGGGCGTTAAATAAGCCTGGACTGTAGGATCCATTTTCCTCCCTTCTTGGGGCTCAAATGCCAGGGACACACAGGGCAGCCAGCCCAGAGTTGGATCCACTGACGAGAGAAGGGGGCCCTTTCGGCCCTCAGCCCTCTTGAAGGTAAGCCTGGCCTCCCTCCCAGCAGGCAATCCAATAGCCAGGCCAGAAGCCCCTCATCACCTCCTGTGCTTCCAGGACCTGAGCTGGGCACTGGGCCAACATAAGGAGCCCAGGTCAATCCATTTTCTAGGCAAAACTGAAACTGGACAGGTGAGGATTAGATCTGAACCTGAACCACCTCCTTGGTTAAATAAAACCAACCTAGAAAGCAAAGAGTAAAAACCTCCAAACCCACTCACGTGGAGCTCAGCCAAGCACAAGTTGTTGATGGAGTCCCAGCAATGTTGACGATGCTGACAGGTCCTGGCCCTGGGCTGTGGCTGGGCTCAGGGATGAAGCCACACATCCCGCCCCTGGGACTGTCACAGTCTAATGGGAAAAAGACTGGAGGACTCCAGTACCTTGGAGGCCCAGGGCACTGTGCCAAGGGGACCCGACACCCAGGTACACAGACACACAGGGAAGTTTTCTGCAAATTTCCAATGTTTCTGTCGGAGAAGCACATCATAGAGTGTGTCTGTCTCCTTTCCCTACACAAACCCCCTCACATTGCTTGTGTTTGCTAGATCCTTCTCCGATGGGCAGGCCTTCTCTCTTTTCCTCTCCTCTTGGAAACAGCCCCCAGTCTCACTTGCTTCAATTTCCTCTCTTCTAGATCCTGCCCCCCCGACACACACACACATATCCCCTGGTTCCCCACGCCTCACACACTCCATATTCCTCTGGTGTCACCATCTGTTACTTTCATGTCCCCTCACTGCCACCCCACCACCACCAGTACTCCTTCCCACAACTCAGAGACCCCGCTGGGTGTGGTCCCTGAGGGGAACTCCAATGGCTACACATTTTTCAGTCTTGCTTCAAATTAAAAGAAGCTCGGCTTTATGGATAGCTAAAATGCTCATGAAGTTTTAAGTTCAAATACAAGGCCGCAAAGGCATTTCCTGCCCATGAGATTAAAGGAGATAATGTCGGTGAAGCTCGGCCCTTGTTCTGCACTCACGGAGGCTGCAGTCATGGAGGCTGCTTCAGGCTGAGCCCTCAGGCTCCCCCGCCCCCACCCCCCTCGGAGACCCCACCCTCGGAGGTCTTTGTTCTCCTTGGCTGTCAGGGCACTTTGGGAGGGAAGTTTGCAAACCCTTGCACTGTGTGTGATGCCGGGGAATGGGGGGGGCGCCAGGAACGGAGTCACATGACAATCTTCAGGCCGGGGTGTAAGCGTGTGTGTGTGTGTGTGTGTGTGTGTGTGTGTGTGTGTGTGTGTGTGTGCGCGCGCGCGCGCATGAGTGTGTGCATACATATGACCGAGAGGCGAGAACAGGAAGGCGTGTTGTGGGAACCGTCCCACCATGTCATGCCGAGCCTCCTCTCTCCCTTGGGGTCACACTTGGCTGCTCTGTCTTGCTGCCACCACCATTCTGGCCTCAGGAGTTCACTGTGGTCAACACAGTCCCTTCTAGCTTGGCCTTAGTTCCCCCCAACTGAGCAAAGAGAGACTGGCTGTCATTTCCAGAATGAATTTATAGGAAGAACAAGGTGAAAACTCAATTATATTTATGGTGGCTGCATGCCCCATAGTTATCTCTTAAGGCCTGGTTTCTGGCTCCAAGAGACTCTGAGGAAGCAGCAAAAACATTTGAGGGCCTCTGATTCTCGACCCTAAGATAACCACAAAGATACATGCCTAGTTTGGGCACGCAAGTGTTTTCCTGGACACCCTATCCTAAGTTCAACTGTGGTCCACGGGCGTCAAGCAGGGGGGAAGGGGACTTCCGTATACTGAATTCCTACCCTGCACAGACAGGCACTGTGCTTGGAGCTTTACATCATTAACTCACTCACCCCCCCATAATGATCTGTGACACAAGGCCCAGATAGGTCAAGTTCCTCGTCGAGGTCACAGAGTTGGACATAAGAGCTCCATCGGTGAAATGTTCTCTATGCCAGGTGGAAAGCTAATTAATCCACATTATATACGTGATAGCCCTGGACTGTCACAAAACAGCAATAATGGGTGAGGCACCGTTATTGCCCCATTTCACAGATGAGGAAACTGAAGTTCAGAGAGAGGAAGTGATTTGTCCAAGACCAGCTGGTTGGAGGCAACGCCAGGACCCAAGGTCAGGGAGTGAGTGAGTGAGAGAAGCCATTTCCCTCTACTCTCCCAGGCTGTCTTGAGGAGGAAATGAGCAGATGCAGCAGCTCCTAACTTTCTGAGAGCTTTGCCCCAGTAATAGAGTCAATTTAAGGATTTACAAGGGCTCAAGCTTAATCTAGGCAAGAAACAAAGGGCTTTGAGAGGTGGCCCTGAGCCCAGTTCTGCCAGCAGCCCAGTCGACTTGTCCTTCTCTTGGACTCAGCTGGAACAGGAATTTGGGATGCTGAGATCCTGGGAAGCCTCTGCCAGGTGCCTTCCCCTCCCTCCTCCCCCGGCCCAGGCCGAGCCCCAGCCAAGTTCCTGGGTCAGTGGGCAGCTGTCCTTCCTGGTTCTGAGTCCCCATGGACCTTACTTTTCCTGGCCCTCCAACAGGATCTCTGCTGTCCTTTCTGGCAGGGAGGAGCCAGAACAAGTTCAGGTGCCAGGAGGACCCTGGGCTTAAATCCCAGCCCTGCCACGCACAACCTGGGTGACCTCAAGTACATTCACTCACCTCTGTGAGCCTATTTACCCCCTAAGACATAACCAACAGTAGAACTCTACCCAGAAAGATGATGTAAGGCTTTCTTCACTCCCATCCCCAAACCCCCCCTTTTGTAAATTTTCAGTGAACATTATTTATATAGCACTTATTTTGTTCCAGGCACTCTTGTAAGCTTTTTGATTCCTAACTTAATCCTTTTAACAACCCAATGAGGGAGGCACTGTTACTATCTTATTTTACAGATGAGGACTCTGAGGTACAGAGAAGTGAAGTAACTTGTCCAAGGTCACACAGTTTTTTTTGAAAATTGAAATATAATTGACATATAACATTATATTACACACAGCTTTTAAGAAACAGAGGCAGGAATTAAACACAAGAAGGCTGGCCCCAGACTTCACGCTCTATACTGAGATAACGTATTTAAAGCATTTTAGTGTAAAAGTCAACAAAGGGAAATGCTTAATAAATGGTAGCTGGATTATTGTGTGGCTTTGGATATGCCATTTTACTTCTGTAATTCTCCATTTTTCTGTCCTTAAATGGGACTAGTGATGCTTCTCTGATGGGTTTGTGATGAGAATTCCATAGAATAATGGGTGTGAAGTGTCCATCAAAGGTCCTAACGCACAGCAGGCCATGGGCTCCTTTTTTTTTTTTATCAGAAACCTACAGAGGGTGTATTTTGTTAGACCTGCAATGTTCTTTTCTGAGGGGTACACAGCAGAATCTTCTCAAAAAATTCAAGCACCTCCTTGCTGCCCACCGGCAGCCCCGGCCTCTTCTTTCTGCGCTTCCACTGCTCGTGCTCGCACTCTGGTTGGAGAGGGTGTCTCCAGGGCCACACTGGGGGGCTGTGCTAGGGGTGGTGGCCCCCGAGTCCGACTCCGGCATCGGTGGGGTTGTGGTGGCCCCCGAGTCCGACTCCGGCATCGGTGGGGTTGTGGTGGCCCCCGAGTCCGACTCCGGCATCGGTGGGAGGATGGTGGCCCTCGACACCGACTCCAAGATTAGTTGGCGAGCTGTCGTCCTGGACCTTGGGCTCGTCCTGGGAATAGCAGCCCTAGATTTGGGGCTGGGTCTGGGGATGTCGAGTTTGGACTTGGGGCTGTGTCGTGGTATGACCCTCCTCCACTTTGAGCTGGGTAGGGGACTGGCCTTTCTGTCCTTGGGGCTTGGTCCCGGTGTGGCATCCCTGGATGTCAGGCTGGGTCCCGGTGTGGCGTCCCTGGACTGCAGGCTGGGTCCCGGTGTGGCGTCCCTGGACTGCAGGCTGGGTCCCGGTGTGGCGTCCCTGGACTGCAGGCTGGCTGAAGGACCAGAAGACTTCTTCCCTGACTCCCGGTCCTTCAGCTGCTGCTCAGCCGGCTGGGAACGGGAGCTCCCTGCCTGAGCCTCCTGATCTGAGGAAGGGGTAAAGCTGCTAAGATCAGTGAATGATAGGCGACTTACTGGGACAGTGCGACAAGGTACTTCGGATTTTTTTGACTTTAGTATGAGGTACGTCCCCATGACGTTACCGTATGTCTTCTTTTGTAATGCGTGAAGGATCTGGTCCTGCTTAAAGCCCATAACGAGCATCTGTTTTATCACATCAGAGTCCAGGTCATTGTTGGGAGGCTCCCTGAAAGGTGTGAGGTCTTCCTCGTGGCCGATGTTCAGCCAAAAGTCGGCCATGATTTGTAATAGAGTGCTTCTCTTCGTGGGGTCCACGGTTATTAAGTTACTGAGGAGGATTCGCAGGTGGATTGTTATATCAGGCGGCACTGTGTACTCCCCTTTCGTTATCTGTCTCGCCAGCTCACTCGTGTCCTTGCCGTGAAAAGGGGTGTGGCCAGTCACCATGTGATACAACAGCGCGCCAAGGCTCCACACATCTACGGGAGGCCCATGATATGCTTCCCTCTGAAGAATCTCTGGGGCCATATAGGACAGGCTGCCACAGAACTTATTCAGTTTCCTGCCCTTGTACAGTGTACTGACGCCAAAATCCGCGAGTTTTACCTTCCTGTCTGTGCTGAAAAGCACGTTTTCCGGTTTGATATCCCGGTGGATGACCCCCTTCTCGTGGCAATACTGCACTGCCGACACCAGTTGTCGAAAGGCGTCTCGGGCCTCGCCCTCCGTCATGCGCCCATGGGTGTCTATGTAATCCAACAGGTGGCCCCCGCTTACGTGCTCCATGACGAGAAACAGATAATCTTGGGTATTAACGACCTCAAACAGCTGCACGACGTTTGGATGTCGTAATCTTGCCATGCAGTGGGCTTCCGTCATGATTGGTCTCAGGTATCTGAGGAAGCCCCTTGGCCTCTGGATGACTTTCACCGCCACCTGGGTGCCGGTGGGAAGGTGCCGGCCTAGCTGCACCTTGGCGTGGCTGCCCTCGCCGATGGTGCCTAGGAGCTCATAATGGTCAAGATCCTTGGGAGCAAAAGAGGTGGCTGCCGGTGTTTGAGACATTCTGACCTGTTACCTCTACTAACAGTACTAACTATGCCAACTCACAAAAATAACTACTAACTACGCTGACTAAATAGACTAACTATGTCAAAAATACTACTTATGCTAACAAAAATACTAACTATGCTAACTAAATATACTATATCAAAAATATTACTTAGGCGAACAAAAATACTAACTACGCTAACTAAATATACTAACTATATCAAACAAATTACTAACTATGCTAACAAAGATAACTACTAACTATGCTAACTAAATATACTAACGAGATCAACAATTAACGATACCAATTGTACTAACAATGCTAACGAAAAAACTAAAAGAAATTAAAGGGGCCAGCTGAATGGCTCCGTTGAAAAAAGAGAGAAGAAAAGAAAAATGGGGAAACGGAGCAAAGGGGGAAAAAAAAAATTAAAAAAAAAAAAGCTGAGAAAAAAAACAAGAGTGAAAGGAAAAAATAAAATGGGGGGAAAAAGGAGAAAACTAGCTAAGAGAGAGGTCCAAGTCCGACAGGGTGCTGCAAATTAGCTTCCTGAGTGAGAAAGGACAGAGACCTCAGCCCAGCCAGGGCCTTATTGAAAGCTTTCAGTCATTGCATCACAATGGTGCTTTATGAGGTCAGAGCAAGAAACTGACCAATCACAGCTGAAGATAAGTTACAGTTTTTCTCAGTTTTCGGTCTCAAGACCCCTTTACTCTGGAAAAACAAACAAAAAAAAGGTGGTGGGGGGACCCCAAAGAGCTTTTTGTTTATGTGAGATATTCAAGATGAACATTTATTCTATTCGAAATGAAAACCTGTAGGATTTTCAATAAATTGGGATATTACCCCCTTATCAGATGTATCATTGGCAGATATCTTCTCCCACTCACTAGGATGTCTTTTCATGCACTTAGTTTTTCTCATGTTAAGCAAAGGACATCTAATAGGGTTCAGCTGAGCCTGGAAATGAGAAACTGGAAGCTACCAAATCAGACTCCGTCCACAGTCCTGCTATCGCTCCTGAGACTTCTGAGGTGGTGGTGGTGGTGGTGGGGGGGGTCCCAAGTGTTTTTTAAAATGAAACTCCTCGTTTAAAATAATGGTAATAAAAATAAATCACAGACCCCACATCACGGCGTTTGTATTTCTGTTATCCACGCATTGAGGAAAACCACACCATCCCTGCAACTCTAAATGCCATTGACTAGTATTCGTCACGGTGGTTTCCGTATTTGTAAGTGGTGTCCCGGGTACCTGGGAGTGAGTGACCCGTGTCCCCATGTGTTCAACCGGCAGCTCACAATGGCCTCTGTACCCTCGGGTCGGGGGCCAGCGTCCTACGTGGAAAACTTGGGGGTCACGATTGCTCCACTGTCTTGTTTGCACCTGGAAGGCAGGGCAGAAATGAAGACGGTGTTGTGGGGGTGGACGGGATGGCCAGGGGCTGCTTTTCCTCTGTGGACCGCGATGCACCTGCCAACGGGAAGCTGACCGGACTTCCACTAGAGGCTGAGTTTCTCAGGCCTGGAGTCGAGGGAGTACCTGCCACCAGGTGCTCCACACACCTACCTGGTGTGTGATCCCTGAGCTCTACCCCTGCGGGAGGGGCGGCTTCTCTAGTGATGCTTTCTTTAAAAAGATGTCTTTACACATAGCATGTGCCAGGCGTCTGGAGAGGTCTGCGGGGGAATTTACGATGTGTCATGTCTTCTTGCCCCCCAACACATTCGCACACATAAATAAGCACACACGCATACATACAGGTCTGATACACACACACGCACACGCACGCCCGCACACATGCACGCACGCACATGCACACACGCATGCACGCACGCACACACGCACGCACATACACGCACACACACCTGTCCCATCTAAAGATACTAAGGGTTATATTCAGTCAACATGGTGAAGGGATCGACACAATGACTGTGACCCACATCTGGGGGTGCATGAGCCTACTGCCACCCTGCTTTGTGGCCTTTTTGCGCCTGAGTTTCCTTTCTGTGAAGCCAGACAATCCATCTGTAAGGTTTCGGCCACGTGTCTGAGTCCTGTGGAATGGACTACATTGTTTTGTGGTGACTGATACACACCAAACACCAGGGCCCTCCCACAAGAGGCTCACTTCTGTCTCACAAGGCCACCAAGCCAGGGGGCTGTCCTTGGCAGCTCGGTCCAGCAGGCTCAGGGCTCCAGGAGTCTTCTACCTGGCAACCCCACCTCCCGGGTTCTCTGTTCCAGCCACGAGGCCTGGGTGGGGGTGACTAACTCATGCCCTTCACAAGTTCACAGCACTTCCGTTCCTGTTCCCAGCAGTGAGGGCTCAGCCCTGTGGTCCCAACCTAACCACGCACACCCTGCCTGCTATCCCGGGGGCGGGGAAGAGAAAAGACATGGTGAACACCTAGTGTTGTTTTAGACACTACAGCTCTAGGGTAGGCCATGGGCTCTTGGTAGCCCTCCTCTCTGGTAGGGACAGGTAGGGATTGGGACTGACTAGTTAGACACATTTACTGAGCCAGCAAGAGCAACGTAGAGAAAACCCACCAGTGTTAGAGGACAGGTGAAACAACAGGTGGCACAAGAGGTGTGCAGAGCATAGACGCAGGGCCTCCGAGGCAGGAGGTGGCTTCTGGGGATCCAGACAGGAGGGAATTGGGAAGAAGGATGTGAACAATTATGGGACCTACTAATTCTCACAACAACCCTGAGACAACAAGAGTCTCAGGGAGGAGATGCGGCAAGGCCACACTTCTAGAAAGGGGTGGGCTTTGCATCCACAACAACTCGTGGTTTCTCTCCCTCTTCCCAGACTGCCCATCAGCCAGAAGACGAGCCCCAGCTATGGGGTCAAGGTCAAGGTCAGTAGAGACAGGCAAGAGTCCCTCCCAAAGAGTTGTCCCAAATATGCAAATATACTCCAGCTGGGGAAGGAGGAGGTGCCTGGCCTAGGACAGAGCAGGCAGGCAGGGGTGAACCAGCAGCGATGGGCAACCAGATGCTCCCTTGAGTCAGGCTCCATGCAGGAAGGGTGCAGGGCCTGGCCAGGGCTCAGGAGTGGATCCCCCCTGGGATCCAGAGAAGGGCAGAGGGTGCTCCCCCTGCTTCTTCCCACCCCCCCAGAAGGCTTTCCCCATGCACAGGTCTCAGAGCAGCCCACCTAGGACCTAAGGCTAGGAGGTGACAGGAGTCCTTTCCAGGAGAGCTGTATGCTCTCTGCAGAGGCAAGAAAGCCACTTCCTGCAGTCCCAACTGTGCCCAGTGAAAAACCAAGCCCTGGCCCACAGTCTTCTCCTTCCTTTAAACCAGAGGAGGGCTGGGATGGATTCACCAGGAGCCAATACCCTAAGAGGGCAGATCCGTTTTTTCTGGAAAGACTCCTCACAGCTTTTCCATTCCCCCTGGTGGTGATGACAGCCCAACCTGAGTCCAGTGGCCCCAGAGTGAGGTCACCTCAGTGAGATCTGACCTCACTGTTGCCATGGGGATGTTCAGGATGCCACTGCCACCTGCGAGCTGCACCTTTCCCCCAGGGGGAGTGAAAAGGGAGCGTGGCTGATGTTGACTATGTGTCACCCTGGCCTGGCTGCCTGGGGTTGTTTGCTCCCAAACATATGTTGTCAATTCTCGGTCCAGCAGGGTGGGCCAGGGGAAGTGTGTGGGACGTGTGTGGGGGCCAGCTGGCTCCACTGTGTGTCTGTGTGTTTGGGGCACAGGGAGAGGTGTTTATGAGACCCCCCGGAGCGCCTCATTTCCTCTCTCCTTAGGCCCAGCTTGCATGCTAATCACTGCACTCCTCACAGACCCAGACTGACATTCACAGCAACCTGGTCTCCATAGCAACCAGCTGTGACATCACCAGGAAGCTCCGGACACTTCAGCTAGAGCAGAGGAAGCATGAATGCATGTTTAGCGGAAGAAGGAGCGAAGAGTGTCTGCTTCCCCTCCGGAGGCCCCTCCTGTGATATGGAAAGTGGGCGTGGAGACCCGGAGAGGGTGAAAGGCTGTTGGAAATACCAGGTCTTTCTGTGAGTTGCATCCTGAGGCTTCCTTGGAGATTTGAGCAGATTCTAGATGAAGTCTCTCCCGCCCCCTTTCTCCCCTCTTCCTCCATCCCTTAGAAATTACATCTCAGTTTCCTTAACCGTAAAATGGGGGTGATCGAAGTCACTCTTCTGGAAGGCTTATATGTGCCAGGCTCTGTGAATTTTCTCATTTACCTCACAACAACCCACTCAAGTATTTCCCTCTTAATACTCCCCCTTTTGCAAGCGAGGAAAATGAATACAGCAAAGGATCTGAGCCCAAACTGCCTGACTCAAGAGCTCGTATTCACAGCCTTCCAGGTGCTCAGCAGCACCTCTATTTCCAGCCACACTGTGGCAAACAGTTCCACGCGGGGTTCATCTCGTTTTGCACTGACAGCGTCTCCCCTCATATGAGCATAAGGCTTTTTTACTTTTCTGCCTTGGGGCTGTGCCTTGCCCAACATGGGCTGCTGTCAGGAGCGAGCTCAGCAGGAAGACGTGTGGAAGGCTTCCACTGAGCCCATCTCAACCAGTGGGGCACAGGAACTGATGGGTGAGTGCTGCTGTCAGTCTGCCATCTGGCTGACAAGGCCGAGGGGTCTTCTATACCAGGCTCAGAAGGTCCCACCCAGCAGCACTGGGTCCCAGTCACCCACAGCAGTGACCTGATGATGCATTGTTGGCTTTCCTGGTTTGTTCTTTTTTTTTTTTTCATTCCTACGGTCCCTTGTTTCTTCTCCCTAGGATCACCTCCAGAATAAACTCCCTGCACACATGCTTGCATCGGGTTCTGCTTTAAGGGGACCCTGGGCTAAGAAGGTTGACACTAGAGTGGCCCTGAGAGCAATAAAATAGGGTGGCATTTTAAAACTGGGTCACTTGGTGAGATCCAGTGAGGACCCAGTTCTAGTGGGATGGGGAATATGACAACCTCTGGAATACAGAGCTTCACAGGTCTTAAGGCTCTCACCTGTGGAGGACTGGGGTGAAGTGTAGGTAGAAGGTAAAGCCTTTCTAGGTTACGTGGAAGCTCTAGCATTTGAAGGATATGGGGCAATGGTCGTTATAAAGGATCATGGGATTGGCTGGCTTCCATTAACTGCTTTGAAAGCCTTAAAGAAAGACAGTATCAGGCTCAGGTCAGTCAAGTGTCAACTCCCTGAAGACGCAAATCCTCCCTGGCCCTGTTTAGGGAGACTCTGTCCTCCTGCAGCCAAAGGGTGCCCTGTGCTGAAAATCAGGCTCAGGATGGAATGCGAGGGGGCAGGGCTGCAAAGCAGCATGAATACACAGCCTAGACATGCACGGCAGAGCCCTGCTGGGGAAAGAGTGGGACCCTGGGACCTGAGATGGGGACACTTGGGTGGATGATTCTGAGAATCTGGGAGGCCCAGACTCCTCAAAGACTTTGAGCACCGAATCCCTACAACTCAGCAAAGTGCTCATTGGCCAGTTGGTGCAGGAGCCAAAACTGAGCTGCCTCAGGGAAGACCACCATGTTGATGCCCTCACACCCCCACCCATCCCTTGCTCTGGCTCAGGGCCTGACTGGGAAACCGCAGTCACCAATGGGTCAGTGTATGTACGTCCTCACGCAGAACACCAGGTCCCACTCTTGTCTCATGTCAAGTGACATGGGATTAATCAAGTCTTGAGTGGAAACACAACATGGCAAAATGGAGACTAGGCCTGGGCTTGGGCTCAGCCAGGCCTGGGTTCTAATCCACACTACCAGTAATAAAGACACTTTTGGAGATGTCACTAAATGTCAGGCTTTGCACTGAGCCCTTCAGATTCACAGTATCTTAAGATCCTTAAAACAATCCAATGGGGAGATGTCCACTCTCATTCCATCCCCATTCCACAAACGGAGACAGGTGGTAGGGCTGGGATTCGAACCCATCTTCCCTTCTTCTGAAGCATGTGCTCGGCCCTCCTCTACTCTGCTTGTTTTGAGAGTGCTTGAGCAGAAAGATGTCCAAGGTGCAGAGGAGACCAATGTGGACTGATGAGAAGATCCAGGTAAGCTTCCCAGAGCGGCGACAAGACAATCTGCACATCGAAAGAGCTGAAACATGTGATTAGGTTATTATTAAGCATCTACAGTGAGGTCTCTGTCTTGAAACTAGGTTTTCAGAAATGGCTCAAGATAACACAGATCAAAGCAAGCATGCGCTCTAGGGACGGCCCCATACTCAGACAGTAAGAGGGCGGCCCCCACCTTGGCATCTCCCTGGGTTACAAACTCCTTTTCTGTCCCCAGAACGTGGGAGGCCAAATGCTCCTGTCTCAGCCCCTCCTCTGTCCCGGGCTTTCTGATAAATGAGCCCTGGAGGATGGGGGCCCCCCATTGTGATGTTTCTGGTCTGGAGGCAGGCAGGGCTATACTCGGGCTCCAGGGTTTTGAGTCCGAGAAACCCACTCTAGCTCGGTTCAGGAAAACGGGGGGACTTCTTCATGAGGCTCTGGTGGTGTCTTCCAGATTGTCTACCCTAAGCTGGCGGGAAGGGCCAGGTCTGGGGAGACTAGGGCTGGGCTGGGAGCTATCAGACCATCGCTCTCTCTCTCCTCATCTCTGCTCCTCTCTGCCAGCTGGCTTCATCCCTCTCTTTTTTTTGACAAGCAGCTCCTTTCGTTCCTCAGAGCCCGTGGCTACCCTGAGCAACTGTGTCCACTCTCCTGGCTCCAGTGCAGCCACATGGAGACCAACTGGCTGTGTCCTTCCCTCCACTTCCCCTTCACAAACCCAAATGTTTAGAGCAGAGACCTGATTGGCCAAGATTGGGTCACGTGTCAGGCCTGAGTCTAATCTCTCATCGCTAGGGTTTGGTCCTGCGGTACAATCTCTTGCCCTCCCTTAGGGATGGGGAGGGAGGACTTGCTATAGAGAGAAGGGTCTTTGGCTCATAGGCTGTGCACAGCTCCCCAAAAGTGGCCATAGCAAGGGACTCACCTCTATGTCCACCTCCAACCTTCTCTTCTCCTCCCCACCCCCACTCTGGCCAAATGCCCACAAAAAAAGCATTTTTTAAAAAAATGTACAACTAACTGGCCCTAGGTCTCAAGCAATCTGTCAGCCATCGGCTAAAGCTTTCCCCCATCAATGGAATTGATATTTTCATCCTTATCATCCTCCTTATTTATCATGTATCGAGGGCTTCCTGTAGCCTGGGCACTGGGCATAGCCCAGTTACATGTATTTGATCATTTAATCTTCACACCAGCTGTGTGAAGCAGGGACCATGATTACCCTCCCTTTACAGAATGAGAAAAGGAGGCACAGAAAGGTGAAGCCACCTGCTGAGCTGGTATTGGAGCACTCCGTAGGGTGTGCTCAGCTCTTCTGGGACACAGAGCTGTGGGGGTTCTGGTGAGTGAGCAAAGCCTCCTCCTCCCAATCTAGAAACAGGGCTGGGGCTGATTGGGTGTGAGGCATGGCCGGAGGGGATCGCAAAAGAAGGAAGTATTCTGAGCAGGGCCGTGGGGAAGACGAAGCAAGACAGCATGACCCAGTCCCATCCCCGCGCCTGGCTTAACGCACGTGCTTCCCTCCCCCCTACAATTCTCCCTCGTGTCAGATTTACACTTCTAGCATAAATGACGCACTGGTCTAAGAAAAGCTCCGCTTGTGAATTTGAACGCACAGGCATGCGCTGAAGGAAGCGTAAAACACTTGCCCTCTCCCACCGGTGAGATTGTTTCGCAGACTTTGGGGTAAAACGGTCGAGGGTTGATTGGGTGTCCTTAGGGGGACTATGTTGGGTAGAGTTTCTGAGATGTTCCTCGGGGCCTGGAGACAGACACAGGTAACAGTGCAGAGGCAGCCAGCTCTAGCTATAGTTCTGGGGTGTTTCTGCAAGGAGATCCTTTGGCCAGCGGACCAGTGATAGGGCAGATTGTTCTGGGTGGCAGGGCAGGAACAACATTCCTGTCCCGAAGACTGAGCAAACAGACCTGAACCGCCCCCCAACCTTCTTTTTTTTTCTTTTAAACAAACCACCAATTAATGAGTACTTAATTATGTTCCAGGCACCGTGCCAAGCAGTTTACATGGATCCCGGCCATTACCATAGGTGCAGCCTTGGGCAAATTACTTAATATCTCTGAGCTTCAGTCTCCTCATCTGTGAAATGGGTTGAATAATGTGCATAGCTCATAGGCTTCTGTGAGGATTAAATGAGTTAATACAGCAGCAGACTTAGTGAATGCTGGTTAGATTTTGGTATTATTTATATACATTCGTCAATGTATGACCCTGAAAGGGTCCCAATGATCCTCCTGAAAGGTAGGGGCAATTATCCTCTTCCTTATCTCATCCCCAGTTTATTGGGGGGGGGGGATGAAAAATGAGAGGTTAATTAGTGGCTCCTGAGTGTTGACCTGATCACGTGCAAATGCACATGGAAAACGCGTGATAAATCAGGTTCCTGGGCCTGAGTCTGCACAGGATGATTCCATGAGTCCGGGATGCGCCCGATGATGCATTTGTAGTGGGTGCAGCAACCCAAGTGATTTAGAAGTGGGGAGCTGGGCTAGGCGATTTGGCAAAGGCCCCACCGCCAGTAAGGGGCAGAGGCAGGATTTGAATGTTGAGGTAGGACCCTAAACCTGCATTATTAGCACACAGAGCACTTCCCCTGGTGGGTGGACACTGACCCACTCTTTATCATTCCCTAGGGCTGAGAGGTAGTGGCCTGGCCCTAATGCCCGGAGGAGGTCTGGGGGGCTCTCTTGAGCAAGGTCCTCCCAGCAGCTATTTGTAGGCCACGCCACATCCGTCAGGGCTTTCTTTCCCCAAAGCCACCCTGAGCCAAAACAGCAGGGGGCCTGTCAGCGCTTTGGGGCTCTGGAGGGTCTTACCAAGGTCAGGGACACATCCCCCACTGGCTTCCCACGGGGCCTCTCCAGGCTCCTCTGGTGCCCCTGGACATACACAGAGCCTCTGGCAAACGTCAGGAGCTGTCAAAGCATTTGGTTACTTTGCTCATTTTATTAATAAATGTGCACTGATGCCAACACATGGAAACTGCTGCCTGGGAACAGGAGTGGGAATGCGCTCCGGGGAGTTTTCTGGCTGGATCGTGGCGACAGGAGAAAACAGACAGGGATCTATGAGGACAAGGGAGGTAGGCAGACGAATGGCCCAATTTAGGGCATCTGGGGGGCATCCAAGGACCTCTGGGGTTTGTAAAGACCTTTTTGGGAAAAGGAAAGTTGGGAGGAACTGGGTGGGAAGGAGCCTAGTGCCCTGACCCTCCAGCCAGAGGATGTTGAGCTGCCTGGGGCTAGAGGCCTTGCTTAGCCCAGCTGCAGGCAGTCAGGCACATCATCTCCCAGGTAGCAGGACCCTGGGTGCACGGCGGCGAGGGGCAGGTAAGATGGTAGCAGTACTGCACCTGCAGAGGATCTGAATTCCCAAAGCAATGGGAAAGGCAGGGAGGCACCTTCCTCAAGAGGGGCTACGGCCGGATGCTGGGCTCTGTGGGAGGGAGTTTTGATCACACATGTAAAGTGCAGGACCCAAGCCTGGCACACAGCAGACTCTCAGCACACACAGCTAGCATTACAGCACCTTTCTGGGACACTGTACCAAGAGAGACTCAGAAACGATGTGCCCAATAAGGACAGGCCAGAAAAGCGGGTCTTCGTGCAGAAGACGCTGGCAGGGAACCTCGAAGGGGGCAAACTCCAAGTCTCCAGGCCTCCAGGGCTTCGTGTGCAAGCACAAAAACACCCTCTCTCCAGCCAGGATGTGTCTATTACTGGCCAGTGAATAAATAATCGGAAAGCCTTGCCAGAATCTGCCGTTTACCCTGTAAGGGAATGAACTTCTCTTTCATTTGGGGAGTTAAAAAAAAAAAGAAAAAAAAAGCCTCCCCAGGCAAGAGCCTGACTGGAGGAAGTGTTTCTCCCGGTTGCTGTCATGGAATGAGCTAGACAGATGGTGTGGTGCTGATAGGAACCTGAGGGTTCCCAAGAGAAGTTCCCTTCACCCCCAGCAGGTCTGGCCGGAGGCCTTGGCACTACCTGGACAGTTACCTCCTGCAGGAAGCCAGCAATGTCCATGACACGGGTCCTGGGCTCCTTACATCACAGCCAGGGAGCTCCACCAAGTTTGCTTATACTCTTAACACAGCAAAAAAGTTTTCATCACACATACTCAATATATTGACTCACTTAGAAATAATAATCATGCGTTACTGTGCTAATATATTATGAATGTTATCAAACACACAGACATAAATGACATTAAATTAAATTAAAATAATATTTTTAAAACGTTTTAATAATTGTGAGTGGTTTATGCCATCATTAGCTAAGCTCTCAAAGCAAAAATCTACACATATGCTTAAGCTCATTAACAATAATAGTGGATATAAATTATTATTGCAAATTGTCTTCTCATATTTGAAATTCGGAGGGCCTCTTTTTTGTTAGACCCAATTGCGTGGTCATGGTCTTTGCCTTGCCTGTGGCTGTCAGAGCAACCGCAGCAGGAGGGAAGGGCCCATCACTTGACAGCTTGTGTTATGGTCAGTGTTTTTTTACTTCTTTCTCTCCCTTTTCCTCCTTTCTTTTTAAGTCCTTGTCCATTTGCTGAACAATAAGTTGAAGGGTATTATAGTTTATAGATTGGCCAAACTGATCTCACAGGAAGAGAAAATTTCTTCAGGATGCTAAAAGCAAGGAACAGGGCCCGGCTGCCAGCTGCTCTGTGCAGTCTAATCCCACCTTCCTTGAGTGACAATTGACATAAAGACCAACTAGGGACATCAGTGTCAATCTATAAATACCAGTAAAACTTAACTCTTTCCTTTCTTTTTTATTTTTTGGACAAAATAGACATAGAAATAAATTTTAATATTCCTTTCCCTTCACAGAGCTATCTTGCACACTTCCTGGGGTGCTTGTACCCCTGTGTCAAGCTCTTCACTGTCCCCCTCACTTCCAAACCAATCTCTATTGCAAACAGTAGCCAGCAGGAGCTTGTGAAAATGTGGATTTGATCAAGTTACTGCCCCTCCCTTGCATCCCCTGGGTCTTGGGGAAAAGTAAAACTTCTTCTCAGGTCTGGCTGCTTCTCCTGGAGTTCTTTGGCCCAGTCATGCACCTCTACCCCATGCGACATATGGCCGGTTCCCTCTCATCCATCAGGTCCCACTTCTAATGTCATCTCTCTCAGAGAAGCCAGGCTCAGCCCCTCACCTAAAGAATATCGCATCCCCCCGCCCCCTTTATTCTCTCTCTCTGTGCTCCTCATAACCTTTAAGGCATCAATCACATTTGATCACTATATATATCTGTGCGCTGTCTTTGCTGTTTCCTCCACTAAACGATAAGCTTGGGGGCCACCAGGGAGCACCGTGTCTGCCTGTTTCACTGCTGTATGCCCAGAGCCCAGAATGTTCCTGGTATATATTATAGGTTCTCAATAAACGAATGAATAATAAAATGACTGAATCATGTCTTAGTGCATCTACAAATGTTTTCCTGAACAGGGCTTGTCTCTTGGCCACAGCTAGAAGGTACTGGATATGGGGAACCAGTCTTCCCTCTCCCTGGCCTCAGACTTCTCCAGCCTCCCTTACACCAGGGAGGCCCGGTCCAAGGTGCTCAGAGAAAGCCTGGAGTGGTCTCCTAGGAGCAGAAGAGGCTATGAAGAGCAAGGTGACCACTCCCCTCCTTTCAGGGCTGAGAACCCTGAGTATCAGAGAGGGATAGGGCTGTACCTAAAGACACACAGCAAGGTCAGGACAGGGAGCACTGCCAGGAACACAGGTAAAGGGGTGAATCGGGGTTTGCTTGGCTAAGTGAACTGAGGCACCCTGGGAAGTGTGTGGTTGTTGGGGACAGGGGTGCTGTCACCTGCACTGGACTTCTGTGATGGGCGGGGCTAAGGCCTGACTTCACCCTCTCTGGTACTGGCGTTTGTGCTCACATGATCCTCCTGCGACCCTCCTGTATTGTCCCCACAAGCTGGTCAAGGAGGCACAAATGAGGCTCAGCGACTGATCCAAGCTCACACAGGAAATAAATGGTATGCCAGGATTCACACCTGGTCTCTCCTATACAAGAGGACACCTTCCGATCTCCCCCCCACACCTCTCCCCTCAGGCCCCTTCTGGTCAGGCCTGGTAGCAGCAGTTGTGAGGAAATTTGCAGACCTTGATCTCCTTGTGATTAGCTGGCACGCAGGGTAGGGACAATCACCGGCCTCACCCAGGTGTCGGCAGGTGTGACTGCTCCCCTGGTGGCAATCCCTGCTTCTGCTCAGTGCCGACCTCTGAAACGAAATAAAATCTGACCCTGGGGAACCTTGGAGAGCGAGTAGGAGAAAAGACCTCCTTTCCAGAAAGGGACCCAAAGGGACCTCTGTTTTACCAGATTCCTTGACAGCCTCTGTGAAGTAAAGCTCTTTTTAATGCATTTTTAAAGAAAGCTGAAGCACAGGAGAATGGCTAGGGTGGGAGGTGGTGGGGGCGATTTCTACACGTCCTTCCCTTTCCAGTTCTCAGTTACAAGGAAGGGGTTGGCCTTGACCACTCAAAGCCAACCATGGATGGGCCCCCATTCTGGATGGCAGGCTCCGAGGGTGGACCGGAAGGACTTTAGAAGGTAGGGACTGGCTTTGGGTCTTGAAGGATTTGTAGGAGAAAGGGCAGGAGCAAAGATACAAGTGGGTGCGTAGGGCCAGTTCCAAGAAGACCCGGTTCCTGGGGCCGCTCGCAGGGGAGGGAGGAAGAGGAAGAAGACAGCCAGAAAGGACGTAGTTGTGGCAGAAAGAGCCTTGATCCAGGAATCGGGACACACGGGTTCCAGTCCCAGCTCTGTCACTAACTAGAGCCCTGGGAATGGGCTCTCTGCCCCTACGCAGGCCTCAGTTTGCCCATCTGCAAAACGGGTAGGAGAGCTTTAGGTGGCGTGGGCGCTGAGCTCCCCTGGGCCTGATGCGGCTCTGAGAGCACCTCCCTGCCCGGCTGGGCGGCCTCCTTTCTCTGGCTGAGGCTGCAGGTGTCATCCTCCTCCTCAGGTTGCTTCAGTCGCTTGCTGTTGGGCCCCCTAGTCCCCTTAAACCTGCTTCTTCCTGGCTGCTATTGCGATACGTGGCTGTTGGGAGCCTTCTCTGCCAGGAAGAGAGGCCTTTGGGACTTGGCAGGGGGAAGGCGGCAGGCCTGGCCTCTGTCTGCCCCCTTACCCGCCAGCGGCCCCCAGGCCATCTGTTCTTCAGGCTGGGTCCCAACAGAGAGGTTATTCAGCTCTGTGCCTGTGTCTGCCCCCCCTTCCACAGGCCTGAGCAGATGGCCCACCCGCCACCCCTCCACAGAGCTCAGGAGCCTTGAGGCCCAGCTGGAGCTGGGGTGGTGTGGTCTGCCCTTCTCTCACAGCAGTGGTCAGTGCCAGAGTCCAGACCCTAGGCCCCTACCTCGCTAGGCCTCTGTTGCCAGGCCTGGTGTCCTCCATACCTCTCACTGCTCAGCCAGCCCCACCCCTGACCATTCAGAGAGGCACCTTGAGGGCTACACCCTTAGACACCACCAGGCCAGTCCCCTGGGTCCATGCAGGAGGCACTGACCCCCTGCCTGAGGCCACACAGCTTCTCAGAAGATAAGCCAGGCTGGAACCTGATGAATATTCACTGCCTCACAGCTGTGGTCCTCAGGCTGCACTACCATCAGGATCATTTAGGGGTGGGGATTAACGAATGCCGATCCCCAGGCCCCACCCTCACAGATTCTGACCCAGGAGGCCTGAGGAGAGACGGCCCTATTCATCTGCATTCTTGATAAACTTGGCAGGTGATTTCCGGAAGGTCTTATAGACACTGCCGTCCTGGCGGTTGTCTCTGTTAATTTCTAACCTGAATGGCAGTTAAATGTCTGTGACGCAGGCAAAACAGGAGTAATTATCCCCATTTCAAGGGTGAATATATTGAGGCCCCAAAAGGCACACAATTTCACAAAGTAAACTACGCAGTAAACTCTTGCCTGAGCCAGGCCTGGTGCTGAATACTTCTGGCTCCTTAGTTCATGGCTTTTGGACAAGTCCCCTGCCATGTCCCCAGAGGAGAGCAGGGGTAGCCCTTAGACACTATCACCACTCCTCCCCTCCTCCCAGCTGTAACACTCAGAGGCCTCAAGTCCCGAAAAGATGATGGTGTCGCCACTCACCCCCGTGCAATCCTAAATAAAAACAACACTAAATTCTAAAATAACTGTAAGGAAATCCTAGGATCACAATAGTACTTTGATGATTTTTTTTTATATTAAATTGTTTAAAACCACCTCCCCTCATTTTATTGGTGACTCTGTTTACAATGTGCCTGAGTAGTATCCCTACTTCCTCAGAGACAGCGCAGCGTCTCAGGTGCCCCAGCCAACATGGGTGAGGGGCTGGCCTTCCCTGGTCCTTCCCCAACTCTCTAGTTTCTCTGGTTTCCTCCCCAGAGAGGCACCTCAAAGAGCCCTGGCAAAGCAGAATCTTGCTGATGGGGACTTTAAATGTAGGCCTCTTGTCTCCTTGACCATCTGCTTCCCTTCCTGTGGGGGTTTTGAGGGAAAGCCCTGGCTGCCTTCCCACCCCTCCGAGGAAGCACCCCTCGCTAACCTCTTTAGAGGGTAGGGAAACCCCAGAGAAGGGCAGTTCCCCCAGGGCCACGGCCCAGAGCTGCTCTCTCTCTCCTTTTGGGACCAATGATGTTAGAGAGTACTGGTGAATGGAGAAGCTGAGAGGGACCTCAGGGGCTAAGAAAGCCATGCTGTGTGCCCTTGAATAAGTAACTTAACCTCTCTGAACCTTACTAAGGTAAAACAGGGCCAATATTCTAATCCTACTGTGTTTTCCCCAAAATAAGACCTAGCCAGAGAAGAAGCCCTAGCATGATTCCCCCAGGATATGGGGGGCACGCACCACTCACAGGGTTTTATGACCTGTTTCAGGGAGAAGGGTGCCTTTTCCACTAACTCCTTCAGCTTAAAATATTCAGTATGCCAAGTTGCCATATTTTGGCACCTAAAATCATGCGAAGGCTTATTTTCTGGCTAGGTCTTATTTTTGGGAAAACAGGGTACCTAAGAGGATTATCTAAAGATGAAAGGAAATAACACACACACACACACACACACACACACACACACACAAACACACACACACACTGGCATCAGAGCCTAGCTCTAAGCGAGCATTCAACAAGCTGTCCATATTGTCACTATGAGCTAGTTTGACATTCAAAAAAAGAGGATGGAACAGGAGTCAAAGTACCTGCATTTGCATCTGGGCTCTGCCACTAATAGGTGTGTGGCTTTGAGCAATTCCCACAGTCCTCCTGGGCCTCAGTTTCCCCATCTGTAAAGCAAGAGTGTGGGACCAGATGACGTCTCTAGCTCCTTCCAGGGCTGACTTTCCATACCTCCACCACTTTTCATAGCTCCCAGTGGTCCTCCCCAGCTCAGTTAAATGTCACCATTTTCAGGAAGCCATTCCTGAGACCTCCTAAAAACTGTGAGCCTCTCTGGGTATCCCTCCCCACACACACACCTGCACACCCTGCATCTACTGACTGCATTCCTCCCACGCGTGTAGGAAAAACATGCCCCATGCTGTGTGTGCTACCTCAGCCTCTGATTGCCTCGCAGGGGAGAATCATGAGGTTAAGGCCACATTTGGTCAGCTCCTTTGGGCTGGTGTTATTTCCTCCATTTTACAGATGGAGACGCTGAGGTCCTGGGCATCGAACAAGCCCTGAAACACAACTCAGGGCGTCTGGGAGTCCCAGAGCCTCAGCCCGGTTTTCTGCAGTGACTCAGGGCTTCAACAATCATTACAGCAGCGATTACTCCTTAAATTGGTTATTTTTCACTGTTGACGTGCTGTGTGGGCCTTTTTTTCCTTTTCAGTTTGCATTCACCAGGCTGGGGGAGGGGATTGAGTGTGAAGCAAAGCAGAAGGAAAAGAGAGGGGGGTGGGTGGGAGGGCTGGGCAGAGGAGAGAGGCCAGGGTGGCTGCAGGGGTTTCTGACCATCTCCCAGGCTGCCCTGGACCTTGGTGGGAGCTGGGGGGCAACAGCAGGTGAGTGAGGGATGATTCAGAGGGTAGACGCACCCATGGGAGCTTCTAAATCAGGCTCCTTGTACCCCAGGGATTAATAATGTGTGGGTCAGGGAGCTGTGTGTGTATAGGAGGGGCAGCTGAGCCCACTTCTGCTCTCACAGCCTCTGCCTCATCCCCACATTTTCCCACAATTTTCAGACACCTGCCAGGTGCCAGCCCTGTGCTAGGCACAAAGACACAGCAGTGAACACAGTTCTTCCTGGAAGTAGCTCTCAGCCAGCCCTGGGCACTCAGAACCTGGCTGTCAAATCCACTGCTGTGCCCTGACAGAGCTGCTGTGGGGGACAAGCTGTGGGCTAGAGTGTGGGGGTGCAGTCGGGAGTCACGAAAGGTTTCCAGAGGAAATGAGCTGAGGCCAGAGAAGCAGGAACAAGCACTGGCAGCTGAAGACTGACGCATGTGGCAAAATAAAGTCCCAGCAGAGGGAACAGCATGCAGGACAGGCCCAGACGCAGGACCGAGCAATGCACAAGAGGGCAACCGGGAGTATCATTGGCTCAGATGTCTGTCTCTTCCATCAGGGGACAAGCTTCTCTGACGCAAAAATGGGTTCCACTCATCACTCATTTTATGTGAATAGATACGAATGTATGTAGGCAGGCATTCATTCCCTCATTTGTTTTACCTGGAACGATATAAAAATCTTGCCGAATGAAGTGGGAGAGCCTTTAACCTTGGGCTGCTGTGTACTGCTGCACAGGCTGTGCACTGCAACACTCCTGTGATCGAAGTGACGCCCCGTGGCTCTGCTCTACACTGTCATTCATTAGTAGCGATTAGTCTTCCCTTCTCTCTCCTGCTATCTTTTAGGTACTATGTATAGAATAAGATGCTGGGAATGCAATGATACGTGAGACAAATGAAGTTTTTATCCTCAAGAGGAAGATAAAAGAAACAGGTAAATTTAAAATTTTAAAGGTAATCTTAGATGATGGCACCTGCTCTAGGGGCAGTGAGACAGGGAGAAGCCGGTGTGTGATGGGGCCTACTGTGATGGCGTGGCCTGGGACAGCTGTCTAAGGTGACCTTTCTGCTGTGAAGGCCTGAGGGGAAGAGCATTCCAGATAGAGGGAACAACATGTGCCAGGGCCCAAGGTGGGAACAAGTTCGGTGGATACAAGAACTCAGAAGGCGGGCGTGGTATGGCTGGAGTGAAGGGAGTGAGGGGAGGGGGCCAGCCCAGGGAATGCAGGCCCTTGCCGGCTACGGTGACTTTTTATTCTGGATTTTATTCTAACCAACAGGGAAAGCCATGTTTCATAGTCTCTGAAGAGCTTTTTCGAAGCTCTCTGGGACTGCTGAGTGTGACCTGGAGGAGGCACAGCTAAGAGCTGGGGGACCAGTTAGGAGGGAAGACAGCAGTTTCAGTGAAAGATGACAGTAGCTTGGGTTAGGGTTAGGTAGTGCGTTAGGGTAGATGGTGGCAGCTAAGTTGGAGAGGCACAAAGGGCACAAAATAGAATTGGGTACTGCTACTGCTCTCCATGTTAAATAACAACAACATTTTCATGAGTACAAAGTACTTTTACAACCACTTTTCTCATCTTGCGAAATGAACAGGGCACTAGTAATAGGCCCATATTCAGCTGTGTAAACTGAGGCTCAGAGAGGTGACGAGTCCTCTGAAGTTCTCACGGCCTGAAGGAGACACATAGGGACTCTCGGCCTACCTCAGCATCCCCAGTGGCACCAGCTATTTCTGTAGGCCTGGCTGGGGTCAGGTGTCCTCCTGAACTCCAGGACGGTGGGGGCAGCCAGGCAGAGTGGCCTTCTATTTACTGCCTTGGGCTGAAAACACATTTTAGCAACTGGCAAAACGCAAGGAAGCTGCAGCTCCACAGGCTTGGATTGGCAAATGCAGGCTGTGCCCTTCTCTTAATATAAGGATATAAAACAATAATTTATTTAGACTCAGAAACCAGAACACTTCCTTCTGCCAAGTCTTCTTGCAACCCCCCCCTTTCAGTCCACTTCCCACAGAAGGGTTTCCAGAATGCCCACGGGTCTCTAAAATGGGGGGACGTTAAAGGGCAAAGGGAAAGCTGCCCTGAAAGCCTTACAGAGGAGAGGCATAAGCGTTATTGAGCACCTACTGTATGTTAGTCTTTAATTACTTGTCATCTGATTGTCAAAATAATCCTGTGAAAGGAGACAGGAGACAGAGACCAGGGTTTGAATCCAGGCTCTGTCCGTTGGTGATTTGGGAGAGTTCCTTATCTACAAAGTAGGGATAGTAATAGTTGCTACCTCTTCATAGCATGGCATGCGGAGTCCAGGAAGTCACACAGCATATAGTTACCCAGTATATAGTAAGTGCTCAAAAAACACTAACTAGCATTCTGAGACTGAGGTTGCCATTATCCCTGTTTAATGTTGCAGAAACAGAGGCCCAGGAAGTGTACAAAAATTGCCCACAGTCACCCAGCTAGGAGTTGGCAGAGCCACTGGCAGGTCTATGGAGATCTAAAGCTAGGGTCTGATGATGGTCACCAAATATTAAATCCATCTGAGAGTTCCACCCTTCACCTCAAATTCACCCAGTGCTGGGAAATGCCTACTGTGTGTCAGGCCCTGTGCTGTGCAGCTCCATGAAGATGAGTCAGACACAAAGCCACCTTCCCAGAGCTCATGGCTTAATGGGGGCAGACAGACAACAATAGCTCTCCTAATGCAGTGTGTCAGGTGCTGTCACCAGGTGCTCCCAGGGCTGGAAGAGACAACCTTGAAGGCTTCCTGGTGTGTGTGGGGGTTGGTTGGGGGGCGGGGGTGGTGGTGATGCTGAGAAGACTTCTGAGAGATGAGCCTGCCTGGTGGTTGAGAAAAGGGCATTCCTGGCACAGGGCCCACCTGGGCAAAGGCCAAGAGGCCTGGAGCACAGGAGTGTTTGGGGTTATGCAGGGGCTGCTTCTCAGAGTGAGCATGGTTGGGAGTGCGGGGGCAGGGCCTGGTGTGCTGACACAGCCATGGCATGCCCTTGGCACCATCTTCCGGGTGGACACTAGCACCCCAGCTACAGTGCTGCCTGTGCCAAGCCCCTTCCCCAGGCCCCTAATGTTGAAAGCACACAGTACTTTCCACTTTGTCAACAGCATCTTGGCACTTTGACTCCCACTGGGGAAACTGAGGCAACAACTGATTCATGGTGCTTATAAAGACCACTTGTGGGGTACAAGGGGGAAAAAAAAGTGGGCTTTGGCACTGAGGATTTCAGGGACTGGAGTTCTTCGTGCATGAAGCCAGGCTTTCTGGGTCTCAGGTCCCCATTTGTAAGATGGGCCACCTCATAGATTGCCTTGAGTTTGGTATGAAAGTCACCCATCTGGCATCCAGAAGTTGCTGAACGTGTTGATCTTTCTCACTCCTCCAAGTTAGAATGAGGGTGGGGCAAGGAGGGGCGGTGGTGAATGGGGGAGGGGAAGCCCTGGCTTAGCCTCCAGGGTCCCAAGGGACAGGGGATCTGCCTCTGGGGGCTCCTTTGTCCCATGCACAGGGCTGCACCCCGCCACGCAGGGGTTAACCCTCTTCCGGGCCTGGGAGGGAGAAGCGTGCAGGATAAGGCGGGCCAGGACTCCTAGGCTGGTGCCCCCTTCCCCGTCTGCCCCACAACCTCGGAGCCCCTGCACCCCGGAGCGCAGCCTCCCCGCCGCTGGAGCCCCCAGCCCACCTTCAGTACGCGGACACGGGCGCTCAGGGCCTCTGGCGCCCTGGCCCTCAGCTCTTTCACGGAGCAATTACATAATGATACCTCGCGGCGGGGCCGCCGCCTTTATTATTGCAATCCGCCTCGGCAGCGACCCGCGGGTATTAATAAAAACGATCCCTCAAAGCGCCAGGCTGGGCTTTATTTATGTAGATTTGGGTTGGGGCACCTCTAAGGGAATAATAAACAAACACCACCTGCCCCCGCTCCTGGGAAAGGGGGAGGGAGCCAGCGCCCCGTCTCAGCCCCTCCCCCTCTCCCTCCCTACCTGAGTCGGTAGTCTGATCCTGAGAACGCAAACAAAAAAACTCCAGAACCAAAACCTGTGGGTTCTGGGTCCATCTCTTCCACTTCCCTGATGGGTGCTACCTGGCAAAGGGAGACTAGTTACCCTTACCTGTAGAATGAGCCAATCATACCATTTTCAATGAGAGAATCTAGGAATCTGCTTTGCAAACGTTGAAACAATGGCTCTCAAACTTTAGCTCCTATCAGAATCTCCTAAAGGGCATGTTGAAACTCTCCAGCCACTCCCTTTCTCCAAAGTTTCTGATTCTGTAGTCTTACTGTAGGCCTGAAAATTTGCATTGCTAACATGTTCCCTGTAACCACACTGAGAGCCATTGCTCCAAAGCGGTTTTATGAATTACAATCTGTTGGCACAGGTAACACCCTGTTGTTTGAGAGCTTCTGGACTCTCAGCCTGAGGCTGTTGTTTGGCTTACAAGTATCAGCTGTGCCCAAAGGAATACTCTATATTTTATCTTGAGCTGTGGAAGCTGTCCCCCTCACACCAGCACAGAGCAATGGGTGTCTTCAGCCTAGGATACAGGGTCCCCAGATCATCCCCTGGCTCTCCTGGCTGGTGCAGGATGGCTTTCCTACAGACAGCCACACGCACGCCTCTCCATCCCCACTCACTTTCATTTCCATATGTTCATTCATTCTTTGAGTCAATGAACATTTATGGAATGCTTACTGTGAACCAGGCCCTGAGTTCAGGACTTACACTTAATCCACCAAGTACCCTGTCCGTCATCATGATTTCCCTCTTTTCATTGGACAGATAAAAAAACTGAGGCTCAGAGAGGTTGAGACACTTGCCTAAGGCCACAGAGCTAGTTATCCGGGACTAGGGCCTTGACTCTAAATGCAGGATGGTCTAAATGCCAAGTCCTGCTCTCACCTGTCCCCTTGAGCCTTGCCCCCATTGGAAGCAGGAACTGGCTTGTTGTGGTCCTCTGGCACCTGAGCTGTCATGTCCTTCCTTTGGGAAGGGCTGAACCATATGGCTTCCACCCCATCCTGGCGTCTCTCCCCGAGGTGAGGAGCTGCTTGGCATTCTGTGGTCCTGGAGCAGCAGCAGCGGCAGTGAGCAGTGGGATGATTCACAGGAAGGAGGGTAGCCATGGAGGAGTGGGGTGAAGGGAAGGGAAGGAGGTCTGGATAGTGTGGGGGAGGCCTGCCTCAGAGTTGCTGAGCTCCCAGCTGCTCCTCCCGGTTCCCAGAACTGTGCTCAACCTGTGGTCACTAGGGGTAGAAGGGAAAGCCCCAGAGGTCTGCTTACCAAGTAGGCTCCAAGGGAAGGAAGCTCTAGAAGGAAGTGAGGAGAACCAGGAAGGGGAGCCAGCAGGCGTTATGAAAGCCCAGCCCTCCTGCCTCACTCCCTGGGACAGTGGCCCTTTTATCTTTGGCCCAAATGGTACTCCTGTGGCAGCTTCAACCACCCTGGCTTGACAACTCTCACCCCAGAGTTACCTTTTACGGTTTACAAAGCACCAGCGTCTCCCGAGGCCCTCTTCCTTCCTCCTTCTTCTGGACTGCTTACTAATATCAGCAACAATCATTTACTATGTGCCTGCTCCCTGCTTTATGTGCACCCTCTCTGTTAAACTCCCAATAAGCCCCAGGAGGTAAGCTCCACTACTATCCCCATTTTAGACCAGGACACTGAGGCTTAGAGTAATGAAAGCACTGACCCATAGCCCCATAACTTGGATTTGAACCCAGGTCCATCAGCCCCAAAATCCCTCAACCACAAGGGTCTCTGACAACATCCTCTTCTTCTACGTGCCCTCCATCCTCAGGATGTGGGTCACTGCAGAGACCTCCCTCCAGGTCCTGGCCTCAAGGCTAGGGCCAACATCCCGCCCCTTAGGCCCTCTCCTGCACCTCCCAGGTGCCAAAACTAGGCCCACTGCTGGCACCTTTTAAGTCCAATTGCATTTGCATTTTTCCCAGGGGAATTCACAATCCCTAAGGGGTTTCTGGCCACAGACATTGGCGTTCCTTGTGTCCATGTCACCTTCCAGCACCCACCTGCACAGGCACACATATGGGCACACTAACTCACACCAGGACCCTGAGGAGGTGAGGCCGCCCCTGCTGAGGGGAACCAAGGCAGATGGAGGCCTAGCTGCTCCCACGCTCCTGTGGGAGGCTGGAGGGGAGTGACCCTCCCCCAGCTGGCCTTCTTGGCTCCATTCCCCCTTCCTGGGGTTTTGAGGGAAACATTTCACAATAATGAGAATCATAATAATAATGATAATAACTGGAATCAGCCTTTCCAATTGGCAAAGTTTTCTCATCTAATCTTCTCACTTGACTCTCACAAGCTCTGAGAAGCAGGTGTTTTTATAGTTCCATGTTTCAGGTGCAGCAGAGGGTCACATAGCTAGTTAGAAGCAGGGCCAGGGTCGTAACCCCCTTCTTAAGCCCTCTCTGTTAAGGTTCCTTCTCCTGCACCCTAAATAATGACACCTCGTTGTTACCATGTGCCCAGCACCTATTCTTGCCTAGATTTGGGATGAATTCTAGGAATGTCAGTTTTAATCCTCGCAATAGCCCGGCGAGGTGAACCTTTTTATGCTGCACGTAAACATGAGGTAACTCAGAAAGACGAAGGGCAGAAGGGCTGTCTAAGGAATGTTCCTGAATTAGATGCACTTCACTTTAGAAAAGTGTATAGGAAGGAAGAGAACAGAGCGTCTAATGGGCTCTTTAGGGAAAGTGGCTGCTGGGGGGAGGGTGATGGGTATCATCTCCTCCTTTCACTCTGGCCCCCCAAGCACTCTGCCTTTATTGTGAGCTGTTTCTTCTGTTGCTATCTGTGTGTGCCCAAGGCCGTGATCACCAAAAGGCTGGACCTGGATTTGAACCTGGGCAGTCTGATTCCAGAGCCTGCTCGATTCACCTTTAAGGAACTACTGCAGAAAGAGCTCAGACCTAGAGTCAAAATGCCCACCTAGCTAGATGCCTGGGGCACCACTCGCCTCTCTCTGGGCCATGCACTTGTCTTGTGAAATATAGCATGTCAGCAACCTTCCTCTTCCCTCCACCCCCACCCCCAATTTGTGACCATTAGACAAGATGAAGAGATGCAGGCGGTTTTCTAGGGAGGGTGAAGCGGGGATGGGAGTTGGGTCGAGCACATTCCTGCTCACAGGGGGCTGAAATGGTTCCAGAATCTGGGGGGAGAGAGGTTGTTTATTGGAGCCTGGTTCTTCTAGGTTGAAAGGCTCCCAGAGAGCCTCCAGAACTCCCAAACCCCATTCTTACCCACCTTTCCACCAATCTAACAACTGTGCCTCCCCCACCTCCACATGTCCATGAGCCCCAGATAAGATCTTAGTCAGTGACAGTGCAATTTACAGCAACATAGCTGAGGCTGGGTGGAGGATGAAGGGGTGTGTGTGTGTGTGTGTGTGTGGGTGGGTGTATGGTGGTGTCATGTTATTTGGCAAAGTCACGCCTACGTAGTCGGGGGAGAGAAGGGTAGGCCTGGGCTGGAAGCCAGAAGGCTAAACAAAATCAAACGTTCATGACAGCCATCTGTAAAATGGGATTGATCACCCCGACCTCATAGGTGATTGTGAGAATCAAACGAGTGAATACCTGTCACTCCTTGAGCGCAAGGGGCTTGTTACTGAGTGGAGGGCGCTCAGCAGGTGACCACTGTAATCGTGTTACTACACACTTGAGTGTCTAACCAGCCAAGCAGTCCCTTCCATTTTAGACACTGGCCTAGGCCCAGGGATTACACCAAAGGTATCTAAGACAGTGTGGTTTGCCAAACTATGGGAGTGTTCAGAGTCTCACAAAAGGGACAGTCTTCAGAACTTGCCAAGAAAGTCTTCCTGGGCGGCGCGGGCCTGGAGTTTTGATTCCCAAGCGCCTTCTCCCGGGGCGTGAGCGCGCCCCCCGCCGGCGGTCTCTAGGAAAGCCTCAGCAGGGGAGCCCGGAGCCCAGTTCCCCCCAACCCCTCTCTCCCGCCCGCCCCGGCGGCCACCCTCGGGGGCGAGGCAGCCCGGCGCGTGGGAGGGGACGGCGCGCCATTGGCTTCTACGCGGCACTGAGAGGAGGGACCAGCGCGGGACGCCAGACTCGGGCATACTCCGGCCACGGTGGGTGCCGCGCGCAGTCCAGCCCGGCCCTGCCCTGTCCTGCCCGGCGCTGGGAACGCGATGTGAGCGCCGGAGGGCCGGAGGTTCCCCAGCACGCCAGCTCCGCGCAGCCGGCGCCAGCATGCGCTAGGAACGTGAGTTCTGCTCCCCGCCGCCGCTTCGGAACCTCGCACTTTCCCCTCCCGCCGCCGGCCGGCCGGTGTCTGCGCAGCGCAGCCCAGCGGCGCTCCTGCGGCCGCAAGGACCGCAGGGGACAGTGAGGACCCCGTGCGCACAAGCTGGGCGCTCCAGGACCTCTTGGCACCGGTGGATTCGGCCGGGACCCCAGGGGTCCCCTCCCCGGCTCTGCAAGGCGCGTTTCCGAAGCCCTTCTGTTCCTCCATTCGCGTTCTCCGCGCGTTGCCCTTCCCTCTGACTCGGTTTCCCTCTCCCCGGCGTTGTCCCTCCGCCGTCTCCTCCCTCTTGGACTGTTTATCTTGCCCTCAGCCCTCCCGGGCTCGCGTTCTCTGCTTCGAAGCAAGAGAAACGGAGCGAAAAGCAGTTTCTCTCTCGCTGGGGTCTGACTGTCGCCGCGCTTGGTTGTCTGTCCCCTCCCCCTCCATCTCTGCCCCCGCTCCCCTTCTCCCCCCCCTCCCCCCTTCCCCGCCATTGTTCCCCTGTCCGGGGAGTGCGCTGCACAAACTTGCGAGTCCCTTTCTCCCCTCGTCGCCCCCGCTGGGCCGCGGACCGAGGTGTCGGAGTTCCCGCAGCCCACAAGTCTGGAACGACCTTTTGGTTTGGGGGGGCCGTGGGGGCGGGGATGCTGGGCTAGAATCCGGGGGCGCCCAACAGCCCAGAGTTCCCCGCCTGGGGTCTTGGAAAGCGGTGAGTGGCTGAATGTAGATAAAGGACACATTGGCGCGGGGAGGAACAAGACTGGGGAGACCCCAGTCTTCAGGCTGGTTGGGAGGGTGGGGGAGCAGGCAGAAATGGAAGCCGCGCCTAAGCCCCAGTTGTTGGGGGCGGGGTAGGGGAAGCACAGGTGGAGACATACGCCCCCCACTCTGCCCCAAGTCACGCGCGCAGCAGGAATGGGGTGGTGGTGGGCAACTGGCCTGGCGCAGGATGGGCTGGGGCTCCCGGCCATCGGCAAAAAGCTCGCCCTCACCCTGGGGGTCTCTAAAGGAACCACCAGAACGCCGCGCCCACCCCTGGCGCGCCCAGCAGGTTCTGGCGCTCGCTTTGCGTCTCCTCGCACCACCGTTCACGCCCCCACCCAGTCCCCGGCTCCCACCGCCGCCTCGCAGTGGGAGGGGAGCGGGTTTCTCCGCGGGAACGTTGGCGGCGGGGGCCAGGAGCGAGGCGGAGGCGGAAAACCCGGAGGTTCATCCTAAGCCAAGGCTGCTCGGCAGTTCCTGGTTGATTTCCTTCAAACAAACTTTTCCTGGTGGGGCGGTCCAGCGGGATGAAGGTCGCTGGGCTGCAGGGATGCCCACCTCCGTCCCTGGCGGCCTGTCTTCCTGCAGCCCGCAAATCCTTGGGACACTGGAGGTGGGGTGGGGGCGGTTGTTGGAGTCAGGAGGGGGCACTGACCGTTCCTTAGCCAAAGCTCCACACTCAGCCCAGGAGGAAAGATTTTTCTTTTTGGGTTATTGGGAAATAAGGTACTGTCTCTTCTCCATGTCTCTGGTATCCCATCTGAAACATGGGCGGTCTGGTCTTTGAGGCCCCCTCTGGCCCCAATATCCTGGGAGTCAGCTGCCCTGGCTTCTCCTTTTCCACCCATATGCTGTCAGCTTAATCATCCCTTCCAAATTTGGAGCGGAGGGCTGAGGCCCAAAGCCCTTTACCCATATCTGGCTGTGAACACCTGCTGGATCCACTGCTCAGGCTCCCCCTCTGCAGGCCTCTGCCCCAGGCTAACCCCCCCACCTCCACTCAGCTGCCTTCCCTTCCCCAAGATCTTGTGTTAGACCCCTATACTGTACTGGAGAAAGGGTCTGCCCCTCTGGGGGTAGGAGGGGGAATGCAATTATATCCCACACTGTCCTGTTCTTTACTTTCCCTCGCTGAACAAAATGTGAGCTCTCCACCAAAAATGAGTTCGTGAACAAAGTGCCCGGCACAGTTCCAGGCACTGGGAGACAGCTTTGAACAAAATACAGATTCTTTCCCTCATGGAGCTGCCACTTAAAGTGGGGAAGGGCAAATAATAAAATCAATAAGCAAATTATGTAGTGTATTGGGAGGTAAAGAGGAAAAGTTGAGTGTCAAGGCCAGGGGTGAGATGGCCATTTTAAATAGGGTGGTCAGGGAGGCCTCCCTGAGGAGGTAGGTGACGACTTTAGAGCCAAGGCTTTGAGGGAGTGAGCTGTGGAGATAGCCTCAGGAAGTAAAGATCCTGCAGAGAACAGCTTGTGCAAAGGCCCTGGGGCTGGAATGTGCCAACTGTGTTTGAGGAAAGGTTCTTACCTTTGCAACGTGCCAGTGCAAGGAGGGTAGAGTGAGGCTGTGGGGAAGATAGGAGGCAGGACTGGCTGAGAAGGGAGGGAGCCTCCCCATTTCACACATGAGAGAAGTGGTGCCCAGAAACAGCATATAAGTCACCCCAGAACATGTATTACAAGAGAGGCAGCTGCAAGGCAGGGTACCTAATATTCTGACTTCTGGCCCACAATACTTTCCCTTTACCCTGTAGCTCAACCGTTCATTCACAGCGCTGGTTGTGTCCCTCCCAGGTCCAGGCCTGGCCAAGAACCGGGGACATAAGGGGAACCACCCAGGCTTAGTAACCCAAGGGACTCCATATCTCTACAGCCCCTTGCCAGCCCCCTCCTCAGTTTCTCCCTGCCCACCGTATTGTTAGTGCACTTGGGGCAGCATCTTCCTCCTGACCCAGAGTGACCCTTGTTCTGGAAGGGGACCTGTTCTGAAGCTGGTGTGGCCAAGGGGGAAACTGAGGCAAAGAATGGCCTCTCCTAGTCTGAGAATAACAGCAACATGATTATGGAGCATTCACTAGGAAGCATGTACTTTTGTAGGTGTTTTTTTTTAATCTTCTCATTGGTGAGAGGTAGGTGTCATTATTACACCCATTTAACAGATGAGGAAACTGAGGCCCAGAAAGGCGGTGTCACTGGCCCAAGGCCATGCAGCTAACAAGTGTGTAGGGCCAGAATTAAACACAGGCCTTTTGAGTTGTGACCTCCTTTAAACACTTTAAGCCAGAGCCCCAAACCCTGGAAGAGATGGTCAGTCCTGGACTGTGGTTCTGGCCCACCAGCGTCCTGGGAAAAGTACAGGGACCCTTCTGCCTGCCTCCCCCAACCCATCCAGAAGGCAAATCACCACTTGCTTCTGAAGAAGTTGCCTCAAAATGGTGATGCATCCCTTCAAGGAATCTCCCCTCCTTCTCTCCTCTCTTCCCACTCTGAGTTCCTGAGCATCTACAGGGGCGGGGGGAGGTGGGAGAGGAGGGGGATGTGTCCACGGCCTTCTCAGAAGAGTTCTGGCAGCATGAGATCCGGAAGCAAGGCTGTCCTGAGGACCGTGGCCCCCTGGGAATACACAAGCACCAGCTGCCTCTGAGGTCCCTGACATGGTCACTGGGCCAAGGGAGAGCCTGGCCCACTCCTGGCCTGAAAAGGACAGGAATTCTCCATGTGCTCTGCTCTTTGTGAGTGACAGTAGGAACAGGGAAAACTCTCTCAGTGACTCCTGAGTGGTGACGATGACTGCCCCCCACCCCCTTTACACTCAGCAGCAGTTTTAGACCCCTGGCTGAGGTCTCCAGGGATGTCCCCTCCTGGCCCTCTGCCCTGCCCGACCCTTCCCTGTCTCCAACACAGCAGGCAATGTTTATTTTTTGTTCCTGACACTTTGGAGATACTTGTTTGTGATGAAAGTTTGGGCTTTCCGCTGCCTTTCTGGAAATTAGGTGCCTTCAAAAGATGAGCGCTAGTAGAGAGAAAAAATATGCGTGTCCCTGTCCCTGGAGGCAGTGAGAGGGGTGATGGGACCTGTAGCCCCCGGCAGCTGGAGCTAGGACCTTTCGGGCAGCTAGAGTGTGGCTAGTGGACCGCAGGGTATGGAAGCTAAATCATGAATGTCATAGCCGGGACCACACTCCCATTTTTTCAGATGAGGAAACTGAGTCCCAAAGTCCTGCCCTGGCTATCTGTGATGGGAGAATCTGCCGGTGACCTCAGCTGGCCTGTCTCAGCCCAGTGACTCAGGGCTCCCCCAACAGCCAGCCTTCCAGCTTCAGGGAGAACCCTCAGCTGCCAGCTCCCCTGTTCCTGGAGGTTTGTGAAATGGGGCGTGGCATCCCTTTCTTGACTACAGAGCTTTGTTGCAGGATTGGCATCATGCGCCCTCCTCTCCCTGCCAGCTCTACTCTGTCATCCTTGCCCTTTGCAGCAGCGTGGACACTGAGCCCCAGGTGATGGTGGGAGGTGACAGAGATGGATGATGCAGCCCCGCCCGCCACGGGCTCACCGGCTACTTGGGAGACAAGGCTGATGAAGGCTGGCCTGGCCTTGAGAATAACTACCCTCTCCAGGGACACACTGCAAGGAAGCCCTGCTGCATGGCAGCCTGGCCTCGGCGTCCTCCCTTAGCCTGTGGGCCCTGAGACCCCATCCCCAACCACCTGCACCCAGAGGCTGCTGTGATAACGTCAGGGATGTGTCCATCAAGCCTCCTTTGTGTCCTGTGACTTAATTTAGCTCTAACCCACCCACAACCTAGTAAGCCAGGTATTCTCACCCCCATTTATAATGAAGGAGTGGAGAGGGTCATCTGCCCAGAGGCACAGGGCTAGTAATGCACAGCCAAGGTGTGAACACAAATCCCTTTAGGCACCCCCAAGATTCATTCTGCCTGAGGGCCCAGGTGGTGGGTGATGGGTTGCCCCAGGAAAGGACCACAGGGTGGATGGTGTAGGCTCTGGCTGCCTGTTGGGGTTTCCCTGCCTCGCCTTCTCCCTGGCCAGGGACCTGAGTCTCTCACTGCCCCCTACCCCCTGGTGGTGCCCTGCCCCAAACTCCATTTCCAGCTATTTTGCACAAATGTGATAACAGAACAATGGGTCTCCCTGCAGATTTTCCCAGGTCCTGCTGGAGTCATAGGCTTTCACCCAAGGGAGGCTGGACCCCAGGGAGGAGTTCCGATGCTGGACACTCACCAGGGACTTTCAAGGGGAGATGCAATGGGGAAGACGGCTTAGAGCTTTGTTGTTTTTGGAGGTCAGTCTCACCAAACAATCTCACCCTGCCATCCCTCCCACACATACACACACGCACACCCCCACCTCCCGCCTCCTCTCAGGATGTCCAGTTAAAGCACAGTTAATTTGCTTTGAATGTCAGCTCTGCCACTCATTCCAAGAGACAGTTGAATAAGTTACTTGGACCTTAGTTTCTTCATCTGTAAAATTAGGGTGATAAATACGGCCAATGTCATGGGGTTGTGGTGGGGTTACAGGGAATTCCTGCTCTTAGAAGTATTTCTCCCCAACCTCCAGCCCCGAGGTGGATGCCCCTGGGGGCAGTTCTCCCTATCAGAGGGGGAGGGACAGGTGCGATGCCCCTCCTGCAGAGGGTCTTGTTTGGAAAGGAAGTGGTTCTTGGCTGCGAGAGAGACTGGGCAGCAGTGACTGCCCCCTGAACCACAGGCGGGTGTTCTGGGTCCCCGGCCTCTTCCTTTCCTTCCCCCTTCCCCTGCCAGTCAGGTTCCATGACAGGGACAGCTCTGCAGTCCATCCGTTTCTATGGAAACCAGGCTTCCAGGGAAGTCTGCAGGGGGTTGGGAGGGGTCCTCTGGGATGGGCGTGAGAATGATGCCCCCCGGCCCCATCTGCTCAGCTTCTAGAACAGGGCTGCATTAGTCCCATAATCTTGCTAACTGCCGTCCTTGCTAACTGCACATACCAGGTGACTGGCCCCTCCACTGCCTTTTCTCGGTATGTCTCATCACAACCCTCTGAGCTAAGAAGTAGTAGTGTGGTTTCACCAAGGAGGAAATAGAGGCGCAGAGAGGTTAAGAAACTTTCCTGAGGTCACAGCACAATTAAGATAAAGCATTGGGGTTTCAGCCCAAGTTTACCAATCGTTAAGTATATACTCCCCACCCCCCCAAAACACACACACACACACACACACACACACACACACACACACACACACACTCTATCATCAACCTCTGACACTTTCACCCCCGATGAGCCTCTCCCTGCCTGCCTGGTTCAGTTTCTGGGCGCTTTGCTTGGCCTCTGCCCAGTCCTGGACCCTCTGTCTTGCTGCCACTGGGAGCTTTTTGGGGGTGTTCTTTCCCAGCCCCTGATGTCACAGCACCTGAAGGGGTAAGGGGCTGCAAGGGGTCAGACTTTGGCCAGCAGGGGGCCTCTGGCCACAAATATTTGTTGAGTTCAGGTGCCAGGGACTGTCTCAGGCCCTGCAGAGGGAAACCTGTCCCCTTTGTGCTCACTTTCTAGTGCTGGCCTCAGCTTTGTAAGGTGGTAGGAGCGAAGCCTCACCCAGACCTCTAACTGCAGCATGTCCTGGGCACCCCATATGCCAGGACCTTTTTTGAGCGTGTTTGCAGCCTCTCCTTTTTTTTTAATTGGGGAATTGGAGGAGGGAACAGTGTTGGGGAATTGGGGAGGAGGACCAGTCAAGCTGTTGTTCTTCAGTCTTGGTTGTGGAGGGCGCCAGTCGCCATCTGGCTGCCCGTCGGCAGCTCGTGGCCTCTAAGCTCAAGGTGCTGTGTTACAATCTTAGTTGTGGGCGGGCGTAGCCACCATCCCATGCGGGAGTCGAACCAGCAGCCTTGTTGTTAAGAGCACATGCTCTATCCAGTGAACCATCTGGGCGGCAGCTCAAGGTGCCAAGTTCAGTCTTAGTTGCGGGCAGGTGTAGCCCCCCCATTGAACAGGCAGCCTTGTTGTTAAGAGCACACACACTCACCAGCTGAACCATCCTGCCACCTTTTGGCAGCTCAGCGGCACTTCAGCTCGGGTGCAGCGTCACTGGCCCATGTGGGAATCGAACTGGCGGCCCCGTGGCTCAGAGCTCTTGCTCTTAAGCCAGCTCTTAACCAACTGAGCCACTCGGCCGGTCCTCCTCAAGTCTTTAGCACCCCATGAACCACTTGCCCAAGGCCACCTGGCCAGTAGGGGGAGCCCAAACTCTAACCCAGCCCTGCCTGATTGCAAAGCCCCTTTCCTGCCCTCCTCTGCGACCAGCTCGCCTGTGGCCTGGGCAGACCCTGTCCACTCTGGGCCTTGGCTTTCTGCCCTGTGCAGTGTGTGTGTGGAGCAGGGCCTCCCCCTTGGGCCCTGCCAGATTGCACTGAGTGTGATCCTGCGTGGTCTGAGTGGATAGGGAGACCTGCTTTCCTTGCCCGACTGTCACTCATTCACCAGTGCTGATCAAGCGCCTACTGTGCTCTCAGGCCCAGTGTGGAGACTCAGATGGGCACTCCCAGCCCTGCCTTCAAATTACTGGGTCTCAGTTAGCCAACTGAGTATGACCAGGAGTATGGGCTGGAAGTGACAGTGGCCACCTACTCTGAAACCCATGAGTCTAGAAGAGGGAGGGCACTGCCCTGGGAAGACCCTCCGGCGGAGAGGCCATGCAAAGATGTGAAGAACAAGGACCGTCCAGGTTGGGGGAGCGGAGGGCAGGGAGGGCCTTGCTGGCTGGGCCGGGATTCAGAAGCGGCAACTGTTAAAAGGACAGTGACTTGCCAGCTTTGTTGGGACTGAGGTCAAAGAAGCCAGCCAGGGGCAGACTGCAGAGGGGCATGAACTCAGAGTCTGGGGGGGCTTCAAGCCACATTCTGCCTTCGTGCTTGGCAGGTCCTCCCAAGTAAGCATGTAGGTGGGGGGCGGCCTCAGGAAGCCTGGCACCTGAGGAAGCCCTGGGGCCCTTCAGATGGCAGCTGGGCCTGGGAAAGGAAGCGTGACAGCCCTGCCAGGCAGGCTTTTTCCATTGTGCATGGCTGAATGCAGAGAAGGAAGTAGCAGAGGCACAGGCCAGGCCTGTCCCAGGCGGGGCACGTTGCTGCAGGCACTGCCAGCACTCCGTCTTTATCCTCTGGCACATCTGCAAAGTGGACGTTCTCGTTACCCCCATTTCGCGGGGGCAGAAACTGAGGCTGGGAGGGATGCGGTGACTTGCCGAAAGCTCCGTAGCTGGTAAGAGGGTAGAATCAGGATTTGAATCCAGATCTTGCTGCCCCAAGGCCAGTGTCCAGCCAGATGCAGGGAGGGGAGTGGAAGGAGGCGCCCTCTGTCCTCGGGTTAAAATGGGACCAGGCCTAAAAGAAACATGTAGAGTGGCCTTGATGGGGAAGGTAGTTCAAGGGCAGATCTGAGGGGTGTGTGTGTGGGGTTTGCCTTAGGAGTGGGATATGTTTAGGGGCTGGGGGATAGAGGCGTGTTGCAGCTGCCTGCCTCCCCTCCCTGGGCTGAGTCCAGCCCTGCAGGTGAAGAAGGGATAGAAAGAACTCAGTGCTTGAGCAGTTACCTGATGGCAGTACCTGCCGATAAAGCTAGTCCCTTCTACGAGTGATGCCAGTGTCAAATGGAGTCCCTTTCTGTACCCAGCCCCGGCAGGTTGGCACTGCCACACCTCACAGCCTTTGCTTTGTGGTTCAGGCCTCAAAGTGCAGGGGAGCTTTGTGTGTTGGTGGGGAGGGGTTGTCCGGCAGAGGAAGGCAGCTGACCCTTTGAGCTGGTGTCATTGACAGCCCAGGCCTGGTGGGCTGTGGTCTGAGTGTCAGCCTTATGCCATGGGACTGAGGTCTGGGGCTCTGCCCCGTGGGGTGGAGACGTTAGGAAATGCTTGTTAGGCCCCTCTCCTGGTCCTCCCTGGCCTCTACCCAAGAGCTACTGCCACGTGGGGGAACTGGGGGGGGTGGGTGAGAGCGTCTAAGTGCCCATCTCAATTGAGCATTTTTCAGGGGCCAGGCGCTGTCCCACGCGCTTCATGGAGATTACATCTTGTATTCTCGCAACATCCGCATGATGTGGGACCCTTTACTTCCCCACCTACAGATGGGGAGACAGGCACCGAGAGATGAAGTGACGTGCCCACAGGCACACAGCTAGGAAGTCGTAGGTCTGAGATTTGAACTCAGAGTATGACATCAGCAGCTAAGCTCTTAACCATTAGGTCTTCTGGCTTTAACAGTTAGCTGGCACTTTATAAAACATTTCCTGTCAGTTATTTTGTTTCCCCTTATAGCAGCCGTAGGGGAAGAGGAAGGGTTTCCACTTGTTTGCATGTCACAGGTGAGAACACTGGGGTTCAGAGAAGCTACTCGCTCTGGTTGATGGCTGACAGATCAGCGCTCCCGCCCCACCTAGGCTGTGAGCTACTTAAGGGCAGGGGCCCTGTCCCGGCACCCCGTACCTGGCTCACAGCACATCCTCACTAAACGTGTTTTCTTCATTTAAATGTGCAGTGGCTGCACTGCGTGCTCTGACCAAGCTTCTTTTTTGCCCCGAGATCTCTAGGAGGTGGGAATTTTGGCTCCATTTCACAGATGGGGAAAACTGAGGCCCAGAGCAGTGAGGTGATGTTCCTAAGTCACACAGCCAGTAAGGACTGAGTCAGACAGCGTGGCTGGCCTGGGTGAGGATTAGAAATACGAGGAGACTGACCGTACCTGGTACCAGCCAGGCTGTGGAGGAACTGTGGGTAAATGGGTCACCACTGTGAAAATAGTCTGGCACTTTCTCCTAGAGTCAACTGTAGATTTACCATATAACCCAATATCATCCCACTCCTGGGTATTTGTTTACCTGAGAAAGGAAAATCTGTGGTCTCACAAAAGCCTGTACATGGATGTTTATAGCAGCTCTGTTCATAATCATCACACTCTGGAATCAGCCCAGTTGTCCCTCAGTGAGTGACTGGATAATGAGACTGGTACCTCTGTCCCACGGAAAACTACTCTGCGGTGAAGAGGAGTGCACTGTGACGGGCACACAGCTTGGATGAATCTCAAAGGCATTATGCTGAAAGAAAGAAGCTTGTCTCAAAAGGTTCTAGGCGATGCGATTGCATTAATACGCGTAGAACACATTTGAAAAAAAAAACACACACAAAGGAAACGATAGTGGCAGATAGCAGATCAGCAGTTGCCAGGGGTTAGAGGTGAGGGGAGGGTGTGGCTGGGACAGAGTGAGGGTGAGGCAACTGCCGCGCTCCGAGTTGGAGGTGATGGTTACACGAATTTATACATGTACTAAAATTCATATAACTACAACAAAAAAGGTCAATTTTGCTGTATGTACAAGGCCAGCGGGGAGGCCGGAAGAGGATGGGCGAGGGCCAGGCCACCAGGTGCTTCCTTTGCTGAGGGATGGGTGAGGGGGCCAGCTCTTCACTTTCTCAACAATGGCTTTTGGGCCCACCTGGCAGCAAAAGGGATGCCAGGCTGATGAGAGCTTCTATCTGGATTCGTAAGAATGGTGGCAAGTGGTGGAGGTATTGTGACAGCCCTAGGTCCCCAAGGAGCACTGCGGTGAAAGCCTGGCTGCCTGGGTGGAGCTGGGCGCCTCCCTGCCTGCTGGCATGGGGCATCAAGCTGCCTTCTGGTCACCCCGTCACCTCCGATGCCCCTGGGCGTGTGTGGGGGAGGGGAAAGCATGGCCGCCCCCATTTGACAAATGAGGGACTGGGTCAGGAAGTTGAGGAGGGCCATTGGGACAGGTGACTTCTGAACCTTGTCTGTCAATGAGGGTGGTTTTCCTGCCTTGCCAGAGAGAGGGTGGCCGGGATGCCGGAGGAGCCCAGCGCTGGTGGGGCACGCAGTGGGGTGGAGGGGACTGCCGTTACGCATCCCGTTCCTGTGGAGCCGCATTAAACTCGGTTTCCTCATCTGTGACGTGCGTGTCAATAGCACCCATGTTGCAGAGCAGAACGACGGGGATGAGAGGAGCCCAGCGCCGCCCCAGGCCAGCTTCCAGAGCCGTCGCCTCACGGCGGTTTCCACTCCTTCTCTTCTTTCTGCGTAGGTCTTGCGCTGACTGGAGGTGAGGACGGGCACGCGACTCATCTCTGTGTCTTGATTGCCCAGCACGGTGCCTGGCACACAGTAGGTGCTTAAGACCTGGCCCAGGATGGGGCTGTGGAGGGTCATGGGATGGGGGAGAGGTGGGTGGTGGGCGCCGATGACAGGGAGGGGACAGGCCTGGACGGCCACAAGCCCTGCCCGCACCCCCGGCCATCCTTCCTCTGGCTCAGCTGGGTCCCCTGGCCAACCCCCTTCCCTTCCTTTCAGTCCGGCAGGTTTGAAGGAGGTGGTCTCGGGGATATGAGGGAGGGAGAGAGGGAGGGCTTGTGGCAGCAGGAATTACCTGGGCAAACGTTCAATGGGGAGCCTGGACCCCAGGACTCAGGAACCCCTGCCCCAGGCCTGGGCACATTCTTCCTTCTTCTAAACCTTGTTTGTCTGAGTGACCCCAAGCCCTTGTTTACCCCCACCCCCCAGGAACCTTTGGGTGTGGTCTCACTCCAAATGCTTATCCAGATGAGGAAGCTGAGACCAGAAAAGGGCAGTGACTTCCCTTGTTTCGTCACGACGGGTGGGTAGGGAGCTGGGTACTGAGCCTGGGGCCTCAGATTTCTTGTCCTGTGATCCCCCCAAGGCTTCGGGGGAGGCCTCAGCAGGTCCTGGGCTGGGGTCTGGCTACCCTCTGAGGTCTGGAAGCCGGGCAGGATGCATGGCCTGAGGCCGGTGTCTCTCTGCAGCCCTTCTGCGGAGGCCGGGTGCCAGGACAAGATGGCGGCCAAGCAGCCCCCACCTCTCATGAAAAAGCACAGTCAGACGGACCTCGTGAGCCGCCTGAAGACCCGCAAGATCCTGGGTGTGGGCGGCGAGGACGACGACGGGGAGGTGCACCGCTCCAAGGTGGGCCTCAGAAGAGGGTCCCGTAGCTGGCCACACCCGGGGTCCATCCCTGAGCACCAGTTTGGGGAGGCAGGTTGCCCCCCCCCCCATTTGGGGAGAGAGGCGCTGAGGCCCATGCAGGAGCCCCAGGACTTAGCTCCTTTTTCTAGATGCTTAATGGAGATGTTAGGGAAATAATAACAAAAGTGAAAACAGATTATTACAATTAATTGCATGCTTATTATGTGCCTGTGAATTGCACCAGCTGCTTTATAAGCATTATTTAACCTTGCTAGACCTGGGAGGTGCAGATAAAGTTATTCACCCATTTTATAGACGAGGCTCTGAGAGCTTAGGTGACTTGCCTGAGGCCACACCAGTAAGTGGCAAAGCCAGGCTTCAAATCCACGGCTAGCAGAGCCCTGAGCTTTCATTCTCAGCCACCTTATTTTCAGCTTCCCATAGCTGTCAGGGAGGTAGTGAGGGGGCGGCCTCTGTGTGGCCCTCCTAGCCTGGGTGGACCTTTGGCTACGCGGAGGTTTCCAGGTGGAGCCCTGGGCATGCCAGGGGACTTTGGGGCTGGTGCATGGGCTGGGCACGTGGAGCACTGCCTCACCCTGGGTGCCTTTGACCCCTCTGTGTCCACAGATCAGCCAGGTCTTGGGCAACGAAATCAAGTTTGCCGTTCGGGAGCCTCTGGGGCTGAGGTGAGCATTTATGTGAGTGCTGGTTGGGGGCAGGGTTACGGGGAGGGGCTGTGTAAGACCCCGCCTCATCAGCCTTGTCCCTGTGGTCTTGCTCTTGATCCCATCCCATGTCACTCCCTGCCCCCAAACCAGCCATCCCTGGGCGTCTTGGCTGGAGAGGGGAGGGTCCCTCGGGGTCTGGGGGTGGCAGCAAGGGACTTGGCTGACGTTCCCCTTGATGCCTCCCCAGGGTCTGGCAGTTTGTTTCTGCTGTGCTCTTCTCTGGCATTGCCATCATGGTGAGCTCCCACTCCACCCTTGGGGAACCCTGGGCCCCTATGGGGGCTCCTCCCCTGCCTCTTCCCACATGGCCGTCATGCTGAGGTCCCATCCGTCGAGGCTCTCTGGCTGCCTCCATGTCCTGGCTCCTTACACTCACCGCACCTGCGCCTGCCTGTCCTGGAGCACCCTAGATCCCATGTCCATAGTTCTGCCTCCTTGCCCCGGGAAACCCTAGCACCTTCTGTCCTGGCATGGAGGGGTGGGGGTGGGGGCGATCAAGTCCCTGACCCTGGACTGCCCCAGGGACGCTGCCCCTGCTCCTGGGGGAAGATGTCCCGGGGACGTTTCAACAGCAAATCCCCCCCCACCCTGAGACTTCCCCCCGCTGTCCACAGGCCCTTGCCTTCCCTGACCAGCTCTATGACGCGGTCTTTGATGGAGCCCAGGTGACCAGCAAGACCCCTATCCGCCTGTATGGTGGTGCCATCCTCAGTGAGTATTGCTGGGGCAGACTCTGGGGGAGGTGATGGTCAGCTAGGGGACCAACTGGGGCTGAGGGGAGCATGGGGAGCCTTTCTTTGTGCAGGGACGCCTCTTCCGGGACCTCTCCCTTCAGTGGGTGTCTGTCTCTGCTGGGTGTATGCTGCCATCTTGTGGCCACTGGTAGAATGCACCCAGCGGACCGGGGCTCTGTCTTGGCCATCATCTGGAATACGCACTTCCTGAGCGCTTGCTGGTGTAGTGCACCGCCTCGGCATTGGGATGCAGAGATGAATGAGAACCAGGCCCCGCCCTCCAGGGCCTCACAGCTTAGAGGAGGAGGCAAAATCAACATGGTGTCTGCAAAACCCCTCGTGCCCTTGGGCATCCTATTTGAACCACTTCTGTTTCCTCTCCAATCTCAGTCACACACACTGCTCGTTAGGAAGCTGAATTACAGCTTTAGAAGCCTAGCACAGATGGCGTTCCTCTCCTCCAAAACGCTCTGTGGTTCTCTGCTGCCTGCAGAATAAAGCCCCGGCTCCTCCACCAGCATTTAGGGTCACCTGTGGGGTGTATCCAGCCTGCCTTCCCAAACCTACCTCCCCCACATCCAGCCACACTTCATGAAGCCGCACCCCCAGTTTCAGAAGGCCTCTGTGCCTTCTTGTGCCAATTGCGCTTCTACTCACCCGTCAAGGGCCAGCTCTAATACCTCTGGTGGTAGAGATTGGGATGGCTTCAAGCAATTCACCCACACAGCAGGAGAGCTGGAGTTATGGGGTTGGGCTTGTTGAAATCAAATGAGCATGTATCTGGTGTTCGGAGCCAGCAGACACTGGGCCTGGGAGAGGCTAAGTAAGTGGTTCTTCCACTGAAAATATGGTCTACCTGTCTCCCCCCTGGGGAATTCCTTGGAGTGATTTCCTTAATGGGCTCAGGTTTCCTGTCTCCAAGGAGTCCATTGTGGAAAGAAAATGTGATTGTAGGACCCAGTAGCTCATTAACTCATCGACTCCCATCAAACCCAGAATCATAACTGAACCCGACGGGGGCAGGATACCTAGAGCTCAGTTTTCCCATTTTATAGACGAAAAGACTAAGCCCCAGCGAGGGGACCTGACTTGCCCAGTGTCCCATGGTGAGTGGTAAATTACATGAACAGGCATGAGCTTATGGCCAAAGCTGCCGAGATGAACCTGGAGGGGACAAGACGGGACAGATGGACGCGTTTTAACTTGAGGAGCGTGCATGGGGGCAGGAGATGTGGAAGTCCAGGAACCTGGCTCCCTTGCTGTGTAGGGCCAAAGGGAGGGGGAACAGGCCCCTTGCCCCTGCCCCGAGGGGGTGGGTGGGTCAGGCTGTCCCATTCTTTGTCCCCACCCAGGCATCTCCCTGATCATGTGGAATGCTCTCTACACGGCTGAGAAGGTTATCATTCGATGGACGCTGCTCACGGAAGCCTGCTACTTCGCGGTCCAGTTCTTGGGTGAGTCCTAAGGTGGGCACTGAGGAAGGGAGGCTGAAGGCGGGTTGCAGGCAGGGCAGCTTTGCCCCCATCTTCCAGCTCTTGCCACTTGGGTTTCCAGGAAGTGATGGAACCTGTCTGAGGGGGAGGGACTCAGGCGGCTGTGTTTACCTGTGTGTCTGCACACCTGTGCTCACACACTTAACACGTACCTGTATCTTCCTGAATACACACCTGTGCATTTCCACAGCCTACCCCCCACGTGCGTCTGCAGCCTCGCACACCCCAGCAGAGGTGTGACAGCGCGCACTGGTTTTGTCCACATGCCCCAGTCCTTGTCATGTGGGAGACATCAGAACAGATATGTCTGTGGGGTCAGACAGCTGTCAGGACCCCCAGCTCAGGGCAGAGCCAGCGAGGCGGTCACCCCAGGGCTCCCGGATCAGCAAGCCATCCTGTGGTGGGGGTGAGGGCACATGCCTCTGCTGACCTCTGTCCCCTCCTGGCCTTTTCTTCCACAGTGGTCACTGCCACGCTAGCCGAGACGGGCCTCATGACCTTGGGGATCGTACTGCTCCTGGCTAGCCGTCTCCTTTTTGTCGCCATCAGCGTTTACTACTATTACCAAGTCGGCCGAAAACCCAAGAAAATTTAGCTGCCCGCGGGGCCGGGGGCCCCTCTGGGGGCAGGGCGGCCCTGGGCCTCAGTTTCTCTCTGGTTCATGGAAAACAGGAAGGACCCTGCCCTGCCCCAGGCAGACAGGGGTGGCCACCTTCCTTTCCTCCTGGGCACTCCCCAAATGCTGTGATCTTCTGAGCTTTCAGGTTTGGAGAGGGACGGGGCCTCTGCACCCCTGTTCTTTGCCCCACATAGTGACACCTCCTTTTCTTGGGCCTCTTGGCCCCTGGACCCCCTGGACAGACACTGCCTGAAGAGCCTGCATCACGGGGTATGGGGCGGAGGTGGGGCTGCTGCCCTTTCGGCTGGGAGACTTCTTCTGAGAGAGGCTGTGGGCTGCCTCCTTGTCCTTCTCTTACACCCCCGGCCAATTTAGTTCCCAAGCAGCTGAACGTGGCATCTGTCTATGCCTGGAAAACCCGAGGACTTGACCCTATGCTCCCACTCCTTGTGGTGGGCTCTCCCTACGGGTGGGGGTCCCCTCCACCCCCAAACAGACACACCTTCCCTCTGCACAACCTAGCAGCAGCTGACAGGCAGCGGTGGCTGTCTTGAGCTCTCACTTCCCTTTCAGGCTTCCTGTGAGGTAGCAGAGCCCTGTTCTGGCCACCATGGCTCTCTTGGGGGTCTCACTCAAGGCTGTGCTGCCTCCATCCCAACTCCTGCAGGCCTCTAGGAACCCTCTTCCCCCAATTGGCCTGGGTCCAGAGACTGCCAGCGGCCTCACCCACAGGCTGGCCCTGACAGATGGACGCACAGATAACCTTGGAGGCTACTAGAAGTGATGGGGTTTGGGGATGATGAAAGAAGCAGCGGCCTTTCCTTGTCCCGTGGCATGTTCTGCAGGGTCTGACGTTCACCTGGCTTAGCCCCCTCACCACCCTCCCCTACTCCCCAGGGTGTTGCCCTCTGGACCTCTAGCCTGGCTGCCCCCCAAGCCCTGATGGGGTAGGACTGGGTACCCTTCAAACTCAGCAGGGGAAACGGAATATTTCAGCAGGCTACCTCCTTTCATTACCTCCACCCCGATGCCCTGGAGAAGGCCGACAGCTGGCACCCTCAGAGCTGGAGACCCCGTGCAGGCCCACAAGCTTGCGGGTCCCCCATTAGTCCTTCCTCCTAATACTGTCTTTCCCTCCAGGACACCAGTCTGCACACCAGGGATGTCAGCCCCTGTTCTGGGGTCAGGTGTGGAGAGAAGCAGCCTAGGTCCCAGTCTTGCTTCCTGTCTTGGAATACGAGTGTTTTAAGGGGTGAGATAGTCTGGAGGTGCAGCCCAGCTCTGGCTACTGCCACGTGGGCCTGTGTCTGGGAACCTTACCCTGCCCACTCTGGGCCTCCCACTGCCCTCTCCTGTGCTCAGCTGTCACTGCAGCCACATGTCTAGTGCCAGCAGCATGGTGGCACCACCACTGGTACACAGCTGAGGAGAGGCCCAGCGGGTCGGGTGCCTAAGGCTGTGCTGCTGGTAACCGGGGCTGAACGGGAAGGAACCTGGACACCAAGGAAGAGCCTGCTCTTTCCTGGCATCTGTCTCTTGCCACTGGAGTTTGTTCCTGTCCTCAGGGAGAGCCCTGGGCAGGTCGGGAGCCCACCTCTGCCTTTGGGAGGAAGTCTTGGTGGCTGGCGGGCAGTTCTGCAGGCTAAGGCCACTTCCTCCATCAGATGCATACCTGTTAAGGTCTGGCTAGTCCTATAACAGGTGATGGGTAGTTTGGCCTAGCATCCGCTGGGCATGGCTGGTAGATCCCTCTGGAGGCAGGCAGGGAAGCGGAGGCATGAGGTCTGGAGTTGGGCCGTGCTGGGCACCTGCGGGGGCTAAGCTGGCCGGGCTTCCTCTCAGCCTTGTTCCGTGGGGTCTAGTGAGGGCCCGCTGGGATGGCGCTGTCCAGGCTCAGTGTTCTTGAAATTCTGGGCTGTTTGGGTCAACATTGCCCTGAGGCGTGGGAGGGAGGAAGTAGGGAGGATAGTAAGGAAAGGAGGAGTCCTGGTTGGGGAGGAGGCAGTGACAAAGCGGAGAGGGCCGAAGGAACGCACACATCCAGTGAGGAAGGCTCCGTGTGGGCCCAGCCCCCATCCTAAAGGTTTGGGAAGACCCAGGTTGCCCCTTCCCCGCCCCCCGTCGCCACTAGAACTTGGCATCCTCTTCCCAAGCTCCTGCCCCGGCCCCAGCCCCCCCCCAAATCAAGACCAACTTTCTTCACGGTCACTATTTATTCTTCGTTCCTTTTTCTTTTTGTAAGAAATGGTCACAAAAACCAGTGCAAAACCATCAGTGTGGGTGTCCTGTTTTATATTACAAAAACTCTTGATATATAATATAAAAAGGGGGGCTCACAGGAAATAAACATGATAAATTAGCTCTGCTATCTACTGCAAGGAACATTTACATTTTTTTTCAAAATAGACTTTCGACATAGGGCCCAAGGGGGAAGGGAAGAGGGGGCTTTTGGGAAGATGGGGTGCTGGGGCCTCGGCTAGTTTGAGGGATCCTGTCTGGGCCCCTTAGGCATAGATAGGAGAGAGGGACCAGGGAGGCTGAGAGGGGCCCCGCCCCTGAGACCTATTTCCTTCTCCCAGAGGCAGTAGTTTTTGGAGCAGGAAGGAACGGTGTGTGACTAACATGTAAGGTCTTCCCTGGCCCTTGCCCTGTGATTGGGGTCAGATGAAATCTCTCAAGAGGCATTCCTAGCTGCCTCCTACCCCCAGCAACCAACAACTGCCACCAGCACCTGTTATGGGCTGTATCTGTCCCAGCCCAGCCATCCCTGGAGCCTGAGAGAGAGGCTCCTTAGATTGGGGGGGGGGGGAGCTTTCTTTTCCCACACGCCTTGAATGGCCATAGGCAACCCTGCAAATAGCTACCAGCCTGGGCTAGCGCTCCAGCTGCTTTCCCTGTGCAGCCTGAGAACGTGGTCAGTGGCTGGGGTTGGAGGTCAGCAGCGGCAGACTCAGGGCGCCTTGACACCTTTCTGGAAAGCCCCAGTCTCACATCCACCCATGAGCTCCCCTCAGCCAGGTGGTCCTCCGTGGCCTCTGAACTCCTGTGGGGCCCAGGAGGGGTGGTGCCAGATGCCAGACTCTTCTTACTGTCAAGGCCCAAGATTCTCCTGGGCAGTGAGCAGGAGACTAGATGGGGCCCAGAAGCTGGGGTTGCCCCTGGACTGGAGCCACACAGCTGCCCAATTTGACCTTAAGTCATGTCTAACCAGCCTGGGTTGTTTGGTCTCTCTCAGACCATCCATTTGCCTCTTCTAGGAAGCTGGCGGTAAGTGTGTGGGCGGGTCTAGAGGGGCAGGCCCCGTGCCCTTCTCATGCTGGGCTGGGGTGCAAGCTGTGGGGCCCCCTGGATCCCAGGAATGCCCAGTCACTAGGGAGCTCATGGCATCATGAAATTGCCGGGGCAGGCTGTTGACGGGACAATTTGGAAAGACTCAGTTTAGAGCCCTGGAGGGAGGGCCAGGACAGGTGGGGACAGCAGGAGAGTGGGAGGAGGAAAGGGAGACATTGGAAGAGGGTCTAACCAAATCTTCATAGCAGGTGCAGAGCCCTGACTGCATCTCAGAAGGGAGCAGGGGGTACACCAGGGAGCACTGGGCTGCAGCTTTGTCTCTCCCGGTGGCTAGAAGGCAGGAGGGGAGGCTGGAAGCTGGCATAGGCTCTGTGAGACAGAATGGGCTTGTCCCAGACCCTGACGAGACAGTGGAGAAAGAAAGGAGGGCAGGTATCCTGCTGATCCTCCCATGCCTGTGCCTGTGGCAGACATCACTAATCAAGCTGAAGGTATCTGGCAGACATTACTAATAGAGATTACACTGCCCTCCCACTGAGCCCAGACCAAACCTCGGATCCTTGGCACAGCCTCCAGCAGCCACTCTTGACTGATTGGGGTTGAAGCATCTTGCAGTCCAGCTGCCGACACTGGTCTAGAACTTGAGGTCTGTGTATGAGGGGCTGATTTGTGGGTGCTGTAGTGGGTGTCCGTGAGTTTGTGGGGAAACCTCTCCCTGCCCAAACCTGGAGGGAGCACTCAGAAACGTGCTGTGGACAGGGAAGGGACAGGAAACCATGTCACAGCCGAAATGATGAGATGCCCTGGAGTTCTTCAGCCTGGACATCACAGGGCTCAGGGTGAGATAACATGTGGCCTTAACACTTAGGGGAGGAGGCAGAGCAAGTGCGATGCCATGGACGGAACACAGAAAAATCTTCTGCGTGTTGAGCTGATGCAACAGAGCAGTCCAAAGGCAGAAGGCTGTCTTGGGAGGTAGTCAACTCCCCATCCTTGGAGGTGTTCACGAAGAGGATGGAGATACCTTGTTAGGGATGTTACAGAAAATATCCAATCCACAGTTCTGGGTGGGGAGAGAAGAACCGATGATCTTGCGGGCTCCTTCCAGCCCTGGGAGCCAGGTGGAGAACAGGGAAAGCCATGGCTTGTGGGGAGAGGTGGGAAGTAAGGAAAAGGGACTCGTGTGTGTGCATGTGTGTGTTTCTGGGGGCTTACAAGTGTGGGGAGGTGAGAGGGAGGGCAGGGGCTACAGAGTCTTAGCTGTGGAGCTGGGAAGACGCAGTTCTTGGCCACCCTGCTCCGTCTCTTCTGGGGAAACCGCAATGTTGAAGCCAGGGAGGGTTGTGAGCAGCAGATCTGCTGGACTGACAGCGCCCTGGGGGGAGGGACAGGCAGCTTGGAGATGACCCAGTTCTTGCTCAGAACTGTCATGCATATGCTGTATGACTGTGGAGGAGAATCTGCGCCTTCCAGATTTGGTCCAACAGCTGGGGAAAGCAAGGACCCCACCAGCCGGGCTGTTCTTGGATCCAGTGTCCACAGCCCACTCTTGGCCCCAGCCGGAGCTGGGGTAACTCCAACCACAGATTGCGTGAAGGTGCCAATCCTCAAGGACAGGAGGTGTTGACCAAGTCTCCTTGGGTTCCCTGGGCTTTGGTGACTTCTCTCCAAGATTTGCTTTTGCCTTCTTGTTGCCTAAATTCTCACTTTCTTGGCACCTGGCCCTGAAGCACTGAGGGCTGCCAGAGTCTGGCTGAGCTGAGGAGGGGACCTAGGACTGGTGTTCCTTTGGTCTCCAGTGCAGACTGCATCCTGGGTGCAGGTGCTGGGGCACCTGTGGAGAGCCCATGGCTCCCACCCCGGAATCCAGGCGGGGTACATCAGTCCATATTTTTGTCATTTTGTTTTGTTAAAAAAATAGCTATTTCCCCCTGTCCCTTTCTCCTAGACACTCATGATGGCCTCACCTCCCCACCCCCACCCCCCAGGGCCGAGGGGGCAAGGGTGTGGGGGAGGGGAGGGCGTTGAGTGCTGGGCAGTGGTGGGTGGGGCGAGTCTTCAGGCTTCAGGTCACACCCTTTACTGGATGCCCCGGAAGAGGCACATGGCGAAGATCATGGCGAAAAGCTGTACAGAAAAGAGTTGGTTTGTTAGGCGACCCCACCCCTGTCCTCCACGGGGCCACCCACCCTGAGGGGAAGGGGTCATTGTTGGCCACGCAGCACGAAGGGGGCTCGCGCATCACAGCACACCTCTGCTGTAAGGATTCCCGACACTCCCCTGGTGGCAAGCCCTTCTCACCAGCCACTGGGCCCCTTCATGCCATGTAGTCAGGGAGAGAAGGGGGTTTTGGAAACCAAGAGACACGAGTTCAAATCCAGCTCCCTACTTGCCAGCGATGACCTTGGGCCAAACACTTCCCTTCCGTGGGCCTGAGTATGTCTCCAGACATCACCATGTGCCAGGCATGAAGTGCTTTCTCAGAAACTTTTCACAGACCAGGAAATGAGAGGTCATGCAATCTGCCTAAGGTCACACAGCTACAAGCAGGGGAGCCAGCGTTTGAGTCCAGGCATCCGGACCCCAGAGCCCACAGCCATAACCTGTGCTCTCCCACTTCTAGTTCAAAGGGAGGTGGTGAGATTGAAGTATAAGGTGATCATCTAGTAACGTAATGGTGCCTGTTATGTAGTCGATACCTGGTAAAAAGCCACCAGGATGGTTATTAACAGGCAAAAAAGATGCAGCCCTTCCCAGAGCAGGAGCACAACCCCTGTCTAAGGGCCCTGCGGAGGTGGGGCAGGCGGAGACCCACTCAGGGATGCCCCTCTGACCAGAGTTACTGATGCCCCCACAGCCACAGCTCTTCTAGCAAGTAGCACAAGGGAACAGTCCCCAGACCACAGGCTCAGGGCCAAATCAGGAGGGACAGGGGTGGGGAGGAAAGGCTGGGTGGGGACCCTGGTAAAGGTCCCTGTCTGGGAGCAGGGTTTTGCCTCCCGCACGGGCTGGGGAGCTGGACTCTACAAGCCCATGTTTTTCCTGCGTCGGATAGGTGGCCTTCACTTACCTCGATGGCCAGTACTCCTATGGCGAGGGCTCCGGCCAGGTAGACGTAGGTTTCGAAGGCGTTGAGGATGACTGTGTAACAGCCCTGCAGGAGAAGAACCAGAGGTGAAGCCACAGCCAGAGGGATTGTCGGGGGAAACAGACGAGTGTCAGGATCGGCATGTGAAGCCGGGGAACTGGCATGTGGCCCCAAAGCTCAGGCAGCAGTGCTGGCATGGAGCAAGGCTCCAATGCCTGCAGGACCATCCTCCCTGTCTCTGTGCCCCTCCGGGCACATCCTGGTTGGTGGAAAGTGTCTGAGCACAAAGTTGTGTGTGTGGGGTTACCCCCCTATGTCTCCAGGTGTCACTGTAAGACAGTTCTCTCTCCACACACATCCTTATACATAAGCGGGCAGGAGAAAGGGTAAATCCTTTCCTGAGCATGAAGTTGACTTTGACATGCCTCACCTGGGGAGGGACCTTGACCTGCAGAAGGAAGACATCCCTGTGCTGAAGGCGGGGTACCTGAGGCCTTCACTGCTCATCTCCCCTCCATCTGGCTCTGGCACCAAAGACTCTCTGCATCCCTGGTCTGAACCAAGCAGACCCGACTGGCCAATGGGGGCCCCAGATACTGAGACATGCTTGGAGGGGGCAGGGAGAGCCTGGGGAATGGGCGGGACGGTGCCACCAACATTTGGCGCGTGTCCGCCCTGTCAGGAACTTTGCTGGGCCGTGTGGGCCTGTTCTCATTCCGCTCTTGGGGAAGAGGGCTCTGCTCCCCCCGTATGTGAGGAAAGGAGGGCAGGAACAGCCGGACGTGATGAAGGTCACGTCACGCACAGGGAGGAAGGGAAGCTGGAGTCTCATTGCCAGAAGATCATGCTCTTCCCTCTGTTCTGAGGGGAAGGGCACCAGGCCGCAGGAAGGCTTGGTTCTCGCTCATCCAGGCCAGGTCCCCGGCTTAGGGCCTGGAGCCCGTCTGCACCCGTAGAGATCACTTCCTCCCGCTCCTGATGACTACCCACCCTTACCACCCACCCTGCCCAGTGGACACTCACTGCCGTCTCTCCCAGCCTCACCACAGACTGCTGGTTCCCTAACCATGCTGCCTTCGCCAGCGCCTGTTCTTGCTTTCTGCAGTAAGGGAACGTCCCCCACACCCCTGCCCCGGCTCCCAGGCTCCTAAATAGTTACCCTCTCAACTTAATTTGACAAAGGGCAGCTAGGCCAGGGGTGCCACCACAAAGACCTTTCCCCGACCTCCAGCCCCATATGCCCGATGGTCCGCTGGGAACCTCTGCTGGGATGTCCCAAAGTCCTCACATGTAACATGCTCCAAACCAGATTTGAGACCTTCCTCCAAACCAGAACCTATGGAGTCACCCTCAACACCTCTTCATCATCCCTTCTCCAAAGTCAACCTACTACCAGAGATGGTAGATTTTGTCTCCTGAGTGATTTCTCAGATCCATACACCTCTTTGCCTTTCTACTGCCATCACCTTGGTCTAACCCATCATATTTCTTATTGGGACCAGTGTAAAAATCCCTCCTGTCCACTCAGGCCCACCTCTAATCCCTGGCCACTGAGCAGCCAGAGCACTAACATGGCCAGCCGCCCTCCCCCACCACTACTCTCCATGTAGAACGTGGCACGCATGGGCTTCCACTGCTTTTCCAGCGTCCTCATCATGGGCCCACTGGCCCTTGAGCTGGTCTTGCCCTATTCACTGTGCTCCAGCCCTACTGGCCCCCTCTTGGCTCCTAAAACACACCATGCTTCCTCTCACCCCAGGGCCTTTGCACATACTGTTCTCGCTCTCTGGCTGGATTGCTTTTCCCTTGCCAGGAGGATAGGGGTGTAGTACTTTGTTTCAAGGAGAGTCAGAGCAATACCCCCACTCATAACCTACCAGGAAGCAGATGGGGAGCAGTGAAGATAAGGCAGAGAAACAGCGGTGCTGTGGGGAAAGAAGGCTTAAGATTCCCCAGACAAATGGTGAATATGGATGGGTTTCTATGAGTGGTCACCATATTGTCCTGGAGTCAAGATCACCATCTGCTGGGAGAACCCCCTGATTTGTTTCCAGCAGAAAAACACATTCCTGACTTGCCTGGATGACTGTCCTGACCCAGGGAAGGCTGAGAAATGAAATGGACAAGCTGCCACATAGGTTCAAGTTATATCAATGTCGTAGTCCAAGTATTCATCATAGATTGCCTTTTTTGGGGGGAGGATTTCCTAATTTTTCTTCATTGAAGCTCAATGGTAAACAGGGCTGGTGGACTAACTCAACACCCATAGACAAGTGTCCTCTGCTTTGGCTCCTGATGGCCATGTGACCAAGTCCAAGCCAGCAAGACCTAAGCAGAAGCCTGCTGAGCATTTATGGGAAAGAGGCTGGTGCCACCCTTTCCACTTCTTCCTGCCTGGAACATGGGTGGGATGTCTGGAGTCATGGCAGCCGTTTTGCCACCATGAAATGGTAAGCACAAGAAAAGCCCACAAAGATCAGAGACCAGGCCTTGAACAACATGATGGAGCCGCTGATACAATGTGAGAACCCAGCATCTTCCAGAATTCTTGCCATGTGTATGTGAAACACAAAGGTGTCTGCATAAGCCCCTTTAGTTGGGATTTCAGTTACTTCCAGTCAAATGTGTTGCTCACTGACAAGACTATGATGGGATGTCAGGCCAAGTGAGAAATGCATCCTGAGCTTTAGGGAAGTGGGCTTTGGAGAAAAACACAAACATACTTCCTCGGCAGAAGCTTTTAAAGGGAAGAATGCTCAGGAGGGATGTGAGTGTCTCAGAAAAGGAGTCCCAGGAGCCAATCTCAGTAACACTCACGGGGAGCCGCGGAACAGTCAGTGTGAATAACTAGTGTCGCTGCTTAGGGACCTCTCTGGTAAGTGCCATTGGAAAAGCTACACCCAGGAGGCGCAAAGAGGCATCACCACAGAGGATGGATCAGAAACGGGAAGCGTGTCAAGGGAAGCCCTAAAGGTCCAGGGCCCATGAACAGCCTGCTGGAACAACTCACAAGTGACCTTAGGATACAGGCTGGGCTCTGGGCACCAGGCATTCCTAGCAGCAGCTCCTTAAACAAGTTAGAAGTTCATTTGTCTTTCATGTCAAATCCTGAGCCATGGTGGCCGCTCTGCTCCATGGAGTTGTCAGCAGTCCAGGCTCTTCCTCTCTTGTTGTTCTGACATCCTAGGGGCCACCCTCCTCTGCAAGGCCCGAAATGGCTGTCACCACAGCTGCATCCCAGCCAGGGGGACAGGAGGAGGGGCGGGCACAATGCTTTCTCTTAAGGATGTGACTCAGTTGCACACATCGCCTCTACTCACCTCCCTTTGGCTAGAACTTGGTCATACGGCCTAGCTGCAAGGGAGGACGGAAGGGACCGCCTTTACCTGGTGGTCAGGGGGTCCTATAAAGCCCCTTTTCCCAAGGAGGAAGGGCTGAATGGAGCATGGGGGCAGCCAGCAATCTCTATCACCGTGCAAGGGATCTGAGGTCCAAAGAGTTGTGGCCTGGCCAAGGTGACACAATGGCTACCAGCCCAGACCAGGCTGACACCACAGCCTGAAACTCCCCCCATGTCCTGCAGCCTCTCCTCACATCAGAGACCCCCCCACCCCCAGGGTGGCCTGATGCCAGGACCCTCGTTTCTTTGTCTCTTTCCCCCAGTGCAGGAGGGCAGGGCCGTGAGGGGCAGAGGATCATGGCTCTTGGGACCTCATGAGCTCTTTGCCGTGATGTGGGCAGGTACAAGGGACGGGGGTGCTGAGTTCATGGGGCAAAGCTGAGGCTACAAAGAGCCTCACCAGATGGCCGGGATCAGGACTCACTCAACTGTCCCCTTCCCTGGACTCTAAGAGGCCTGCCTTGAGCCCCCAACCCTGGTCCCTCCTCGCCTGTCATCTGGTTTTACTTCCTTCGTAGTAATTGTTGCCACATGAAATGCTCGCTTTTTGTTTGTTTGCGGCTTGTTTATCATCTGCTTCTTCTAACTAGACTGTGAGCCCCACAGGCACAGGGGCCTTGTCCCCTGTCCCCTGAGAGGTTCCCTGCACCTGGAACTTCCCCATGAGATCCTCATTAAAGGCCTAATCAAGTGAGGTTCAGGCTCAGTCCACCCTCGTTTTCCCCTTTCTCCCCACCTAGCCTGGTCTCACACCCACTTGAGGGGTGGGGAGCTGGTCAGTGGGGGCCCTTGTGTCTCCCCAGAGGTGGCACATGCAGGAGGGGAAAGGGTTTTTCCCGAGACTTAGATGAAGTCCTTGGGTTGTAGGAGAAGCAAAGAAGTCTAGGAGCTTCCCTGACCTTGGAGAGTAAGGTCAGGGACACCTTGCTCCCTTTGGGGCCAGGAGGTGCCCCTACATGGCAAATGCGAGCTTCCCCCAAAGTAGAATGCATGACTGAGGAGGGGCCCTCACTGTGTAATCCTGGTTCTGGCTCTCAACCTGCATTATCAGAAGCTCAAGGAGTGTTCTGCTTGGAACGCTGGAAAACTCCTACTCACCCTTTAACCCCAGCCAAAATGCCCACTTCTCTGGCCTATGCCATTGCTGGACTTCCTGCCACCCTTACCTTTGCCCCACTTTGGTTGGATCTCAGGGGCCTGGATGGAGTTTCATCAGCCCCATTCAGTCCCATATCACGGCCAGCATTCCCACGGGATTCCAGAATGCCTCCAGGGCTCTGGGCCGACATCGCCACCCGCTCAGCTCTGGCCACCCGTATCCCCCTGCCTGGAGGAGCAGGGCCTGGTACCTGCTTGTTCAGGAACAGGTCCCTTCCCAGGAGACATTCCTCCCTGCTCAGCAGGACCCCGTCCCGAGTCTGGGGTTCTCTTCGGCAGCAGGCCTCCGGCACCTCATCACTGTCCAAAGTCAGGAGTCGAAAAACTGATGCAAACTTAAAGTCTTCAGGCCCGTTGACCCCACAGCAACCAAACTAGGAGCAGAGCACAGGGAAGGTTCTAGCGGGTGGGAGCTGGGGAGGGGTTGGGGCACAGGTAGACAGAGCCTCTTAAAGGTGGAGAGGAGTCGAGACCCAGGTGTGGGCTGGCTCCACCTGCTCGGCCTGTGCGACTCTGGGAAAGTTACTCGGCTGCTCTGAGCCTTCAACGTTCTCATCTGTAAAATGGGGGTGGTTTGTCAGTACTCAATAAACAGTTGCTCTGATTACTCTCATTAATGACAATGACAATTGCTTGTGGATTCAAGTCCGAGATGGCGAGCAGGTTTCATCCTGAGTTTGGGCTGTGTCTGACTGGCAGTGGCTTCCGGGACTGCTGTATGAATGCAATTCCGAGGCCAGGGCTGGGCTCATCGTGCCAGTGCCCTGGTCAATGATTGATGTCTGGCACAGGCACATGAGCAGAGTGGGCTCTGGAGGCCAGATTTTTGCTGCACGGGGAATCATGGCTCTGAAAGCTCATGGCATGGGTGTGTGTGTGTGTGTGTGTGTGTGTGTGTGTGTGTGTGGGTGGGTGTGGGTGTCACTCACTGTGATCATGACCGAGTTCCAGGTGGCAGAGAAGACATCTGTGTCATTGTTGCCCTGGTAGTGCTTGGTGAGCTCCTTGGTGAAGAATTCGCGGGTGAGCTGGAGGCAGAGGGAGAGGGGTGCTGAGACTCACACCTGGCAGCTTGATGCCGCCCCCGCCCCTTCCTGGCTTCTCCATCTCTCTGCTTCACGGGAGGGCAGGGAAGGCCTCAGGGTCCTTGTGCCAGGCTCCTGGCATTCCCCTAAGCTGCCAACTTGGGGCTGGTCCCTTAATCCTGCCCCAAGGCTTGTGGCCTCCCCTATGGTGGGATCACCTATGTGAAGCCTATATACACCCCTCAGTAACCCCGAGGCCGGGGCACACTGAGAACCTGGCTGGGTCCTGCAGAGCTTCGCAGAGGGAGGGCTTACCCGGGGTGGGGTGCTTATCCTCACGCCCCCTCTCCACCCTGAGCTATTCCTCAGACAGAGCCAAGCAGATGCCCAGGAGCAGGGAATCTCTGCACATCCACGGTTTCCTACCCTCAAAATATTCTCCCGAGGTCTAGCTACCCCACTTCCTGCTGTAGGCCCCTGGGTGTCACCCCCAGAGGGGACATCTGGGCACCATTCTGTTCCCAGGCCACTTCCCTGCCTCCTGCTCCCTCCTGTGCCCGTAGCTTACCTGCTGGCCCCAGGGCCAGCTGTGTCTCCTGCCCCCTTACCCGTCTCCCGTCTCCCCTTTGTTTCCAGACCACCTTTGGTGCCTAGCTTTTATAGACTCAGGGAAGGGAGCTGGCGCTCAGGGTGGTTGGAGGCCCTGGGATAAGATGGCCTGTGGGGACAAGTGGCCCAAATTGAATTCTGGTCAGGGCCTCATCTGAGAGTGCACATTCCAGGGCGGAGGAAGTGGGGGACACACAGCCTCCCTGACTATCCTCAGACTGTGAAATGATTATTGCTGGGCCATCGCTGGACAAGGTGTGGCCTCCAGGAGTCCAGAATCAGGTGTGGGGTTGCACCAGATGCTTTGGAAGAGCAGAGACCCTTAAGGGCCTCCTGATCCTGACCTTTTGGAAGTGCCCTTGCAAGAAGCAGCACACTGGGATTTCTCTGGGCCATGGGGCCTTGCTGGGGTGGTGGGTCACAATTTGGGTTGGAAGTGCTGGATGAGAGGTTGCTGACTCGGGGAGACCCGCTGAGGAGAGGGCAGGCTGGCCATGATGGCCACTGACCCCTCTCTGGTTGCAGGAGCCAGGGTGCATGGGGCCCAGTACGTACATTTTCCCTGAAGATAAAGGCCAGGATGGCCGCCGACAGCTCTGCCAAGAAGATGATCAGGATGAACAGGAAGAACTGCAAAGAGAGGAGAGCCGGGTTGAGTCTTGAGAGGGGTCAGGAAGGGGACACCACTTGCGGAAGTACCCTTTCATCTGTTACACAATTGACACAATGTATTGATTTTGTAATGCTAAGGAACTTCATTACCCATAATAAGCCAGACATTTTATGTAATAAACACAAAATCCATCTCTGGAGTCAACAATCTTGTAATACAAATATGGAAAAAGTAAACAAATATGTCTTCTTTGCAAATGGCACCCCTTACATGGGGCCCCTTGTGCAGTGAACAACCTGGACAACCCTACCTGGCAACCCTAGGAGGAGATGGATGTTGAAACCTGTTTGGGCCCCTCCAGGTGGATTGTCCAAGCTGTGGGAGTCATGACTTCCCTACGGACCCCTGGCTGGCCTCCCCTGCCCTGCCAGCCCCAGGGCCACCTCTCTCAGCTGCTGCCTCTCATTCCCATGGGAAGTGGGGAGGTGATGGTGATCTCCAGCTGCAGTAAAGGAACAAGACTGGAGGGAAGGTGGTGTGTCTCTCAAAACGTGACAACCCTGGGGCCAGGATTTGGAATCTAAGAGCCCCTTCCCCTCCACTCCCTGCATTTCTTGATGCTTCCCCAAATAAACCATGATGCCGCTCATCTCGGGGCTCCCCTCCTTCCTCACCCACCAGCTCCTCATTTTCCAGGTCATGGTTAGCCCCAGCCGTTCTCCTTGTGAGAAGCTTTTCCTGACTTTCCCACATCACAGTGCCCCACAGAGAGGTCCTTCCTCCCAGCTGCTGTGTCGCCACTGCATCCCTAACGTAAGCACACAGGCTGTCACTCAGCATGCTATTCCCAGTGGACAGCGCAAGCGTCGTTCATGGCTATCAGGTGAATGAATGAATCCATGTGTGACCCATTTGCCATCACTCCCTGTCTGCTACAGGTCAGGCCCTGGTCATCATGGTCACTGTTTTGGGATGAGAGCTGTTGGCAGGAGAAAGAGGACATGGCTGTGCCTTCATTATTTAACATTGCTGGTGCCCTTGGCATGTGCAGTCTGTGACAATCCCAGAGTTGTCACCCTACTTGAGACCACCAGCAGAGGACTAAGTCCCCAGTGCCCACGGAGACAGGTTCTTAGACACCGCCCCAAGCCACCTTAGCCAGCTGCCCCAAGACCTGCTCCCTTGGGTCACAGAGCACCAGGCTGCCCTGGAGGTGCCTGGCTGGAAGGAGGAGGCAAAGGGTCCTGGGTTTAGTGTCAGGACGCCTCAGCCCACCTTGCCTCGCTTTGTGTGACTTGGGACAATCACTCAAACCCCTTCCAGCCTCAGTTTCCTTGTCAGTGAAATGACAACGATGATACCCACTCTGGGGTCACGGTGGGGAATGATGAAGGAATGGATGTGGAAGTGTTCTGTATGTCATAAAAGAGGCTGAGCAAAGCTTGTCACTGGGGCTCTTACAAGTAGAGAAGGAGCGTGGAAGCCAGCTCATGCAAGCCCTTCCATGAGCTCCCAGAGCCTGGCCCCAGTGACACACTCTGTGAGTGACACACTCACAGCCACTCTAATGGGCCACTGATGACTTCATTGGTGTCTCTTCCTACCAGAAGATTTCTGTCACTTTATCCCCACCCTGGGAAAACCCCGGTCATGTTCCCTCCCTGACTTTTTAGCTTGAACAGCGGCTGACTCAAAGAGGTCCCAAGGTCCCTTCAAACCTCTTGGGCTACAGACCACTTTAGGGGAGACCCTCAGGATGGATTTCAAGATGATCTGCCCAGGACACAGACCTAAAACATCTTCTAACAGTTTCATTTTCTTTTTTAAATGCTCAAACTCATGGAGAACCCTTGGCTTAAACAGATCAGCCAGCACAAAGCGTAGATTTGTCACTTCACATCCCAAATTGTCATCTTCGGCCGCGGGGGGTCCCCTAGGTGCAAGCTGGCTCCAGCCCGGGTTCTGGCCTCAAAGAGGCTTTCTTCAGCATTAGGGCCCATTTCTTCTCTTTTCTGGTTAGCCCTCTATTTCCACAGTGGAGGAAACAAGCCAGGGGAGGGAACAACTGCTCCAAAGGTGGGCAGCTCCAACATTTCAGAGCAAACCCTTTCGTCTGAATCCAGCTCCTTTCAGGGTGCCATGCCACTGCTCTGCTGAGGAGCCTGGTTCAGAACTGACCTATCAGTGACTCTGCTTCCAACAGGTCAGTGGCAGCCTTGCTGGCTGGGGTCAGCTGTGCAGGGTGACCTTGGATTGAGGTCAAGGTGGGCAGATTCCCATCCAGAGGGTACTGTGACAGAGGGCCTCCTGTGCCCCTGGCCACAACGCTGCAGTCCATTCCACCCCCCCCCACACACACAACCCCTCCTCCCTTGGGCTGAGCGATGTGTTCCCCTCTGTGGCCTCTCATCCTCTGACAGTGATGGAGGCCCCTGGCAGGGCTCCTGGCACTTGCATTTGGCTGGTGATGGATGGTCATCCGGTTCTGTTTCGCACGATCTCCATGGGGTCCCCTCCCTGCCCTGTGCCCTCTCGGTAGAGTTGCTGACAGTCCTTAAGCTCATGAAGAGTGGCCTCAGAAATGGTCTCCAACCTTGGTGATGCGACTCAGCTGGCTCTGGCTATCGATTGTGGCTTAGACAGTTATAAACTATGGATGAGACCGAGCTCCAGCCTTGTGCTCGCCGCATGCTCATCACTCTGGGAGCATGTGTGCATTATCCAGGATGACTGAGCACAGCTCAGTGAGACGATGCCGGAGAAGTGCTGAGCCCAAGGCCGTCACGATGCAAGAGCTGCTCAGATGGTGGCTCTGAACCAAGAGGAAGAGTGGCCTTCCTGAAGACAAGTGCTGGCATGGGCGATCTCAGGAAAGATAATGACATCTACCACCTACTGAGCGCTTACTACCCAGGCACTGTGAGGCTCATGTGGGTCGTTTCACTAAACCCTCTCGGCAGCCTGAAGAAGCAGCTGCTGTTATCATCAACACCCCCATTTTACTGACGGGGAAATTGGGACCCCGAGATGGGGAGCATGGCCCAGCAGGGATAAACACGGGAACTCTGGTTCCAGAACACGGCCTCTTAACACCAAGTTATCTTGGAACTGATAAGTGCCTCCAGGTCTTAAGGCTTTCAGATGCCTGTAGGGTCTCTTTGTGGATCAATGTCAGTCCTTTTAGTTTCCTATTGATTAAGTGCTCACATGTGCCAGGAACAGAGCAAGGCAAGATGCATGCACATTTTCTCCCTGAACCATGATCACAACACTATGTCTTGGAGGGAGGTATTATCATCTTCATTTTATGTAGGAGAAATCTGAGGTTCAGAGAGGTTAAATAACCAGCCCTAGGTCACACAGCCAGGAAGTGGGAGAGCAGGGATTAGAGCCAGGTTTTTCTGACTCCAAAGTCCATGCTGTTATACACCTCTGACACCGCCTTCTCTCTGTTTCTTCATTCCAGGGCTGTTTATTGAGCATTTATTCTGTGCCAGGCACTAAGCTAGGTACTAGCAAACAAATACACACAAGGCAGATACAGTCCCCATCCTCATGGAGTTTATGTTGAGCCAAGATTCATAATTCAAGAAATGACATTCATGAGGGCCGGCCGAGTGGCGTGTTGGTTAGGAGTTGGCTTGGGACGCCTGCTTGAGCAGCAGGGCCCCGGTTCGGATCCCACATGTGAGCCAGTGATGCTGCGCCCTCTACAGCTAAGATGGTGAACAACAGCTCAACCTGGAGCTGGGCTGCCGTGAGTCACCGGCGATGGCGTAGGCTGCAATGGGGCTGGCCGGCAGTGGACGTGAGCTTTTGTGAGCTGCCACGAGCCACCATTCAATGGCAGGCAAGTGACTGCCTCATCTGGGAAAAGAGCCATGATAATACCAACATGGGCCAGTGAAGCGACATCCTCCACATCTAGACTGAAGAACAAAAGGACAGCAACTTGTCTGTTCCCCTTCCCTGATTTCCCAATAAAAGTCTTAAAAAAAAAAAAAGAAATGACATTCATGAGATGAAATGCAAAAGGTTCATGAGATGAAATTAAAGAATAAACCTGGTAACTCACTGACAGGGAAAGCAGGCCGCCCCACAGGAAGGGGGTCTGCAGACCTCCTTGGCATCACTCCTGCCTGGAGCAGGGTCTCACCAGGCACAGGGACCGAGGGGTGAGTTGAGTGCGTGTGAGTGTGAGTCACCTGAAGGAAAGTGCTGGGCTGTGGTGCCCACATAACAATGCCACTCTTGCCAACTTGCCTTCTCCAGCCTGAAATGATTTCCTCCTGCTTAACAGGGTTACCACGGGTTATTTGGAGGGGAGCCCCCTGGACCCAGCCACAGGGCTTGTCCTGCTGTTTCCTGGGGCTTCCCCTAACCAGGGCCTTTCCCAGGGTGTGTTTGCTTGGGTTCATCTAACCTCATTCCATCTGCCTACAGACACATTTGCCTGTACGCCTGAGCATCACATTTACAACACTTTGCATAGGACGGGGAAATTAACAAAGGGGTGGAAGCTGCTATTTGGTCTACTCTGGTGAGCATTTCCAGACTTTTCTAACCCTTTTCTACAGGCACATCTGCTTTCAGTTCTCATTTCTAATAAATATTTACTAAATTTACATACTTCATGTGCAACTTAGCTCATTTATCTCTTTAAAACATATTCCTCTTGTTTTGCTGTTCTCTCTTCCAATGCAGCATGCCTTTGTTTTATAAAATATCTTAAAATTTTGAGTCAAACAAATGGGCCAAAAAAATTCCTTGACCTACTCAGAGGTAAGCAACCAGGAAAAAGGGGTGCTACGAAATGTCAATAGCAGGGTGAAATGATCCTAGTGCATGTGAAAATGCTGTAAAATTGATCAACAGGAGTGTCTGAAAAATATATCTTTAGAAAAATTGATCATTAGGTGATGTGGTCATTAGGCGTATTGTCCCTGGGCTAAAGGTCCCTGGGACCCGGTGGGTTTTAGCCTCAGAGCAGGGAGGAGGGGGTGCTCTATTAACCCCTACCCCCGGACCTCCTTTCTCTGCAGGTCTTTGAGCCAGGGTTCCCGAGGAGCCTAAGTTGCTCCCTCTCAAGACAAGCCTTCCCTTCCTCTTAGCAGGCGGAGGAAGTGGTCTCAGGCTTCTCGAAGGACCAGCATCTCAGGGGTGAGACTCAATGCCCCTCTTCAGCTGGCACCACCACACGGGCAGGTCCAGGTTGGAAAAGGAAGCGATGCTTTTCATTTTTTTAGGTCATGAATCTTTTTGAAAACCTTCCAGAAGCTGTGTTGTCTCCCCCGAGAAACACGGGTGTGCATGCAATGTACACATATACATACACAACACGCATGTACATGCACTCGCATGCAGGCCCTGACATAATATTTTACACATCATTTGAGGTGAATTTTGGGCCACTTGAGTTCATTCCAGGTTAGGAGCCCTGGGCCAGCCCTGGTCTGAGAGACAGGAGACCTGCACCCAAGTGTCCCTGCCTTTGATCTGTACTGTGACCTTGAGTTTGATTGTGCTGGGCATCAGAGAGGGGAGAGGTGAGGGGAGGGGCGAGAATATAGGGGAAGTGAGAGAGAGAGAGAGAGAGAGAGAGAGAGAGAGAGAGAGAGAGAGGTAGGGGGAGGGAGGCAGGGAGACAGGGCANGGGGAAGAGAGAGAGAGAGAGAGAGAGAGAGAGAGAGAGAGAGAGAGAGAGAGGTAGGGGGAGGGAGGCAGGGAGACAGGGCAGAGGCAAGAAGCATCCAGGAGAGGGACAGGGAAAGGCAGCAGAGATGAGACTGAAGAGATACAAAAGGGAGGACGAAAAAAGGTAGCAAAAGATAGGGATGGGAAAGGGTTGCTTTAAGGCTCAGTGGGCTGGACCGGCCACGGCCAGGACTTAACTCGCTCTGAGGGGACTTGGGGCAAACCTCATCCTGGGCCTTGGTCTTCTCCTAAGTACTGAGGAGAGTGATGTCCTCTTCCAGCTGGCAGGCTCAGAGGGAGCCACTTAGCTTGATGCCTCCCCAGCCCAGAGCCCCGGCCTGGCTTCCTGTCTTGGCTTCAGAGATGAGCCCATTAACAATGAATGAGCCCTGGGGGCTAAGGTGCGGTTTGGTGTGTCCTGGGACCCATACCCCTCTCCTTTTATCAACCCAAGCCCAGACGTTCCTCTGCACCATCTGACACTGTAGAGAGCTTTCCACCAGGGGGCACCCACAAGTTTCTTTGTTTCTCTCCAAATGAGAAGTTTGCAGGGTTTGTGCTGCTGAAGGCCAAAGGGACCCAAGGCTCTGTGTCACACGTTTCACAGCAGATTTCACTTTCTCTCTGCGATGTGGGGCATCTCACGGGGACACAAAGGGAGGCTGTACAGTGGGTTCTAATCTGAGGAGGAGGCCTTATGCCAGATCACTACTTCCCAACCTGCTGGGAGCTGGCTCATGGGCAGGAGCGGACAGTCTGCTTACAAGGAAGTCCTCCCGATGACCAGCCCGGATCTTTCTATCGCTTAACTCCCACCCCACCTATCCAAACACACTCTTCTCTAAGCAGGGCTTAGAGAAGGGCTTTAACTTACCCCATAGCAGGACTGGGATCAACCCACAAGTTCTCCTAGCCCTGGGGACCCACAGGATCCCACAGGGAAGAAGACCGTCCACCACGGCCAGGAAGATCAGCAGAGGCCCAAAGGACCACAACTCATGGGAATGCAACAGACTAGAGAAACGGAACCTCTACTGTTTATTCCATTTGGCTCCTACCGACAGCTGAGCTGGTTGGCTTCTCGCTTAACAAGCAAAGACAGGTTAAGAAGACAGGAGTCACATTGTTAGTTAGGGGCCGAGCAGGGTGCACACTCAAATCCAGGCTGCCTGCTGCCCAGCCCATCCTCATGGGCTCATCACCCCCATCCCGTGCCTGTTCCTGGGGGAGGGGAAGACCACTCTTGGCCCCCGATGCACCTTCAGCACCTAGTGAGCTATGTGGCTTATAGCAGCAGTTCAAGGACTACTTATTTCATGAGTAAAGGACTTTCAGAGGTCATATCATTTCTATTTTAGAACTAGAAACGCACAAGGTGAATGATTTCTCTAAGAGCTGTCTCAGCTCTTTTACCAAGGAGTTATTATATATTTGAATTCTGAAAAACAAGCAATAGTAAAAAAACATCACGGTCAAGGTTCTCAATGGACCATGTCTTAGAGACGTTTGCCTGTTCGGACCTGGAGACCAAGGTCACTCTCCACCTGGGGGCAGCTTGCCCACAGGAGAGGCATGGGCCCAGCGCCAACAGCAGGCTCTGGAAGCTGGGGCTGCAAGTGCAAATGGGAAAGGTTGGTGGCCTTCCCACTCCAGGGGGGGCAGCTTGCTTGGCTCAGACCTCAGTGTGAGTCTCCTGCCCCAGGGCACCCATGGGTGGGATGCGGGATGGGCATACTCACAAACAGCAGCAGACACTTGTTCTCGCGGACGGCCCCACAGCAGCCCAGGAAGCCGAGCAGGAAAAGCAGGCCTCCCATGGCCAGGAGGATGTAGGCACCCGTGATGAGCAGGGGGTTGGCAGCCACAATCTCCCGGAAGCCGGTGGGGTCCACCATGACCCAGATGCCGATGCCTAGCAGGCAGGCCCCACCCAGCTGCTCCCAGGTCCAGTCAGGAGGGAGGACAAGACATAGGCAGACAGGAGGTTAGACACCATACACACCATTCCCCTGAGCGCGGCCCTGGGACAGAGGTGGTGAGCCCCGGGGAGCTGGGCAGGAACTCCATTTGCTGCAGGAGCCAGCGTCACAGCACTGCTAGTCACTGCTTCTAATTTTCCTACTCACTCTGATCTTAAGTGCAGCATGCATCATTTAAACTCAATTTCTGACCCGCACACCACCTGGGCCTGCTGAGAGCCATATCACGTCGAGTTTCTTTGCCACTTTTATATTCTCCTGAAATGTCAGAGCTGCAGGATAATGAGGTCATCTCATCCAACCCCTGGATTCCACACTGAGCCCCAGAGGGGGCCCACGACTTGCTGCAGTTCACACAGCAAGTTGGAGGCAGAGCAGGGGGCGCTGAATCCTGGGCCTCCCTGGCTCCAGCCCCAAGGACACGCACCAAACTCCACGAACACGCACTGACACCTACGCTGTGTCTGCACCGTGCCAGGGGTGGGGAAACACAGACAAAGGCCATCCTCTCTGTCCCCAACAGGAACTGTCAGTCGGCTTGGTCTCCCCACTCTCAAATCTGCACCTCAAAAGCCTTCTCGTTTATGTCTTCATCTGCATGGCCCATCTCTCCATGCCTGACTCATTTTTAGAGAGAGGCAGCTTAAACCAGAGGAAGGGCTGTGCCGCTTGTTAGCTCTTAGACCCTAGGGAGTGGCTGAACCTCTCTGAGCCTTAGCTGCCTCATGATTAAAAGAAGATACAAATTCCCACCTCCCAAAGTGGCCCCAAGGAAGAAAGGACGGAATGGATGGGAATGTACAGGGCAGGTTTTAATAAATACATGTTCCCTTTGTCCTGGGCACAGACAAGTATTGGAAGTGGATCAACATGTTGTAGGAAAGCTAGTTTGTCATCACTGGGTGTTGAAGGCTGTAAAGTGTTTGATGTCCCCGTGTGGTAGGAGGACCTGAGGAATGACAGATGGCTAAGAGCGAGCTGCTGGGCTGTGGCTTGGCTGAGAGGGGTCTGCAAGCTGGGATGACTTGGGGCAAGAGATGATATGTTAGGTGACTTTGGGGCAGGGGAGGAGCCCCAGAAATCAGAGGGACCCGGGAGTTGGGGAGAGAGAAAGGGAAGACCAACAGGGACAGCCAGGGACAGAGGCCACATTTTTGGCCTCTGCTGTGCAGTGCCTCTCTCCTCAGTCTCCCCACCAACATCCAGTAAAACCTGTGTCCCTTATCATGGCGGTTGGAGGTTTTGGGGTTCAACAATTGTGTGCTGAACTCTGCTTCAAGGAGGGCTTGGGCATGGACTGAGCTGCCCAGGTGACCCAGCCCATTCCAGGTGGGGACACTGGGGCTTGCCAGAGGTGACCCAGCTTGGAAGCTGGGTCTAGAACTCAAGTCTGTAGGGCTCCCTGCTCTTTAGAATGATGGGGCAGGGGAAGACATCAAGGAGTTGCTGAAATGTGTAAAAAATAGAGACAGTCAGTCTTGACCAGAAAGGGGTCTTTTTTTCACAGCGACCCTGCCCTGAAGGACATTAGTAGACCTTTATTCATCCAAGTCTTGGCTGCACTAAGGTCAAAGGTTGAGGCGGGGTGCAAAAAGCCTTGAGGGACTTAAGACACCAGGAGTGCGGCTCTCTCCTGGGAAAGGCCATAGGCCTGAGCAGAGCTCGCAGTGGGCTGCTGGCAGGTGGGCTGTGCTGTAGGGCATTGGGCTGACCACCTGAGCACTCGGAGCGCTGTCTCTACGAGAGAATCCATAGGTTGGCTGGGGATAGAGCTAAGGTATTCTGTGCTGACACATGGCAGGCACTTTCTGATCTTGCTTAATTTCCGAAAAACCTGTTGAGGTAGGTAATTAAGGGATGAAGATACTGAGGTTCAGAGAGGTGAAATGTGTTTCAAATCACATAGCTGGTAAGATGCACAGATGGGCTTTGAATCCAGGTCTCCTAGTCCCAGAGAGGTTTCTAATTCCTTCAAGTTCCCCCTCCAGCTCTGAAGTCTATAATGCTCTGGGTGGCGGGGAGAGAGGGGTGTCAGAGCTGGCTGAGGCTTCGTCTGCTGCCTTCTGACCACCCCCATCTCCTGCTCCTCCCCTAATCCCCACCAGGGGTCAGAGCCCAAGACAGTGGCGAGGACTGAGGCCCTCACCCTTTGTCAAAGGAACTGAACCATCTCAGGATCCATGCAAAATGTCTCTCCTAGGACAGGAGGCTCTTTGGAGAGGGGTGGGCACTGCTGGGGGCCTCCCCCCCAGGTAGATCTGCTTCTAGCCCTGGCCCCTGTTCCCACCCCTGCGATTCAGCTCAGTGTGACTATTTCTAAGCAGCAGTTGGTTCTGCCCACCCAGCAGAGGGCTAGAAAGACCCCAGGCGTGTTCCAGGAATACTTACAAATATGAAGAAATTGAAAACAAACATCAGATACTTCATGCAGCTCAGACAGTCGCCTTCCATGGTGCTCCACCTAAGAAATAGCAAGGCCCTCAGTCTTCCCACTGGGGGAACCCCACCCAGAATGAACCCCTGTCCCCCAGTTTCTTGAACCCCACCCAGAATGAATTCCCTCCCCCATGGGGGGATCTCAGCAGCCAGCCTGCTCTTGCAGTGGGTGGGGAGAGAGGGAGGCTGATAACTTCCTCTCCCAAGAAAGATGCTTCTTTACCCTGTAGGGCCAGGTTTAGGAGTGAGAACTTGGGAGCCAGACCGCTTGGGTTCAAGCTTGTCTCTACCATTCATTTGCTGTGTAGCCTTGGGCGAATTACTCTACCTCTCTGAATCTTGCTCTCTTCAACTTGAAAATGGAGATTAAAAACAGAAGCTTCTTTCCAAGTGTTGTGAGGATTAACTGAAATAATGCAGTGACATGCTAGCAAGAGGTCTAGCATGTGGCAAGGGCTCAAGGGTGCTACATGATGATATAAGTTGATTGCTGAGGTGAACCTTCCATTTGGTAGGTGAGAAACTGAGGCTCAGAGCTTTGAGAGATTTACCAAGGTCCTGAATCAGGATCAGAGCCCAGGCCTGACAAACTTCCCAAAACCGTACATGCCCTCCAGCCCACAAGACTGCTCAGCGGAGGGGTGCTGCAGGGAAAAGAGGTGGGGGCCACCTAACTGGGGGCCCAAGACCTGCTTCTGAGGTCAGACCCTGCCCATGCCTTGACCACCTCCAGCATCCCACCTCCCCCAGGAGCCTTCCCTGTCCTTATCTGAAAATATGCGCTAGCGAGTCACTGAATACAATTCTATTCTGCCAACATTTATTGTGCATCAACTGGATGCCAGGCACTAGGGTGTGAAGCCAATGAGACTCAACCCTTCCCCGTACCCCGGGGAAGCAGACAGCATCTGCTATCACAAGTCAGACCTTAAGGTGCACAAGTCATGTTCGTATTCGATATTTCATGTTTTCACATTTTCTCCATGACATCACTGGGGAGGCAATGGGCGGGACCAGGAGGCCCTACCCCAACCAGGCCCCGCCCTCCTGGTGGGCAGTGGGAAGGCTGAGATTAGTGGGAACCTGGGGGTATGGCTGGCCTGCTGTCTAGCCAGCATCTCTTCTGATTGGTCCATGCCAGTGCCCACCAGGTGTCAAACATCTTGATCATTATCCCTAAGCCCAGGCTCCTCCTCTGTCATACTCGAAGTTGGATGGGCCTTCGGAGGGCAGAAGGAGTTGCTCTGGTGAGATGCTGAGAAGTCTGCAGGAGGCTGGGCTCTAGCATCCTTCCTCTCTGCCCACCCAGACAAAGCTGCTCTCCAGGGCAGGTTCCAGCTTTCAGTGGACCCTGGCTGTTTAGCAATTAAGGGGCATAATAAATATGGCAGCTCATAAACAGGCTACCTGTGTTGATTATGTCCAACATTCATTAGAGATGACATTGAGTGGGCAGCTTATGGAGTATTAGGCTCCCAGAAAAATGCAATAAAAGGACATGTCTCCTGGGAAGAGCCTCTAACAACTTCAAAGGTGAGGCAGATAGAAAAGAAGATGATGTGTCAGAAGGTGAATGGAGTTACGGAGGCCCGGTTCCAGCTCCAGGGCAGGGTGGACAGTGGCAAGAGAGCTTTAGTGCCTGACAGAGGCTCAAATCCCGGCTCTGGCAGGCTTAGCGGGTGGCCTGGGGCAAGTTCCCGAACTGCATGCATCTGAGTTTCCTTGTCTTTAAAATTAGTATAAAAATAATGCTTTCCTGATAATGCATGGAGAATACTGAGCCCAGAGTTTGGCACATGGTAGCTAACAGCAGCAGCAGCTAGTAACAGCTGGCATACCTTGAGTTCTCACTATGTGCCAAGAAACATGCACAATCTCATTCATTCCTCATTAAGCTCCAGGATAAGAGTAATGTCATCTCCATTATTCAGGTGAGAGAACTGAGGCTCAGAGAGGTAAAGTCACTTGTCCAAGATTACACAACATGGAAGTGCCTGAGCTAGGATTTGAACCCAGGTTTGTCTTAATCTGGAATCACAACTCTCAATAATCATTTTCTGTGAATGCTAATTCCTTGCCCCATTCACCCATCCTCCAAAATTCAGGCCTGTCTTCACACCTACTATGCCAATTTATTTCCTACTGTCCAAGGGAAACAGCCCCCTGGGCCATCATCTACCACCGATCATGAGGACACACCTCTACAGCCAATTGGCCAGACAAGAATGACAGACACATGGACTCTCCAATCCCTACCTGGCCTGGCTGTTAGCTCCACCCACCCACAGAGTCTTTTGGAAGTAGTATCACCATACCCCCAATTTACCTCTAAAGAGAGTAGAAATATAGATAATCTCTGGAAGGTGGGCTGAGAAGACACTTGAGCCCATAAGGTCCAAGAGCTTAGTTCTTCAGAAAAGATATTTCAAAAGCACTTATGAAGGAGACTGGGGGCCTTTCTGCTACATGGTAATGATATGCCCTCCCTGGGGCCAGAAATGAAAGGCCCACCAAGGGGAGCCAACAGGGACCCTGAGGGGAGAGTATCAGTGTGGGTGGGGGCTACAGGGTCAGACTGGACTCAGCTCTCCCACCTTCTAGGCTTCTGAACTTGGACAAATCACACAACCTCTGTACCTTTGCTTTCATGTCTGCAGCATGCGACCGGAAATGCTGACCCCCTCAGGAAATTGTATGGACTGAGGATTAAATGAGAATATATGTACAGCTCCTCACGCCACACCTGACACTGTCTCTTCTTTCCTCCCTGCTGCCCAGTCACCAGGTGGCGCCTCTACCTGCTCTTCCAGATACCAACCAGCTCCATTAGCTGTCGCTCTCTGCGTCAGAAGAGGGGAGGGCTCTAATGTGGGGGATTTCTGAGTATGGAGAGTGAGTGTGTGCAGTGGTTCTCAAACGGGGTTCCCTGAGACTAACCATATCCTAAAGCTATTTTCAGGACACCAAACAACATCGTAGAAACATGTCTTCACCACCGGCTGGCTCAAGGGACAAGAGTCTTGGGTTTTAGAGCAGTTAAGCCACCCTAGGATGGGGGACCCCGTTTCTCAGGTTGTTCAGAAGCTCTGGCCACTAGGTATGTAGGACTTTGCAGGACAAAAACTAAGGAGAAACGTTAACATATACTTAATAAATGACTTGGTAGAGGTGGCACTGTTTGGCAGATAAAGTCCTTTACATCTTGGGACTCAAAGGGATAAAATGCAGAAGTCAGTATCAGGGGTGAACTTGACTTTGTGAATTTAACTCCCCACATGCACAGGAAAGCAGTTTAGGTGCTGCGGCTCCACGTGGGCGTCTGCCATGGGTGGGAGCCCCGGACCTGCTGCTGTGGATCTCATGGTCTCAAGGCTCCGGTGCCTGTCACAGAGTCCCCATGCCTGACCAAGGGAGGGTTCCAGGCTTACAGGTGAGTGTTCCCCCCCGAACCCCCAAGATGAAACCAACTGTTTCATATATAACAAAACCAGATGATTAAGAGCTTTAAGGGGATTTAAGGGAAACTTTTATTTGACACTACTGTTTGTGTAAATGTTGATTTAGAACTTAGCCCTTGTATAACTTATGTCACCAGCATTTCAAGTTAAAGAAATTCTTGGTCATAAAAAGGCAGGGCAGCACTGATCTGGCCCAATACCCTCACTTTGGAGATGAGAAAACTGAGGCTGAGAAAGGGAAAGGGGGTTTGGCCAAGTTACAAAACCAATTAGTGAGGGATCTGAGCCTGGAGTCCTGTTTCTTGAAGCCCAGGGCAATGTCTGTGGATATATTACATACTCGATGTTTTACTTATTTATTTTGGTAGCACACGTCTTCCTTTGTTAGAATGTATGCTTCATAAAGATATGGGCTTGTTTTGTTCACTGCCGTGTTCCTAGTGTCTGGAGTAGCACCTGGCACATGGTGGGTCCTCAGTTAATATACCTGTATGAATGAATGAATGAATGAATGTATGAATGAGGGAAAAGAAAATAGAGACAGGGAACAACGGAGAGTCAGCAATCAGAGAAATAGACAAAAACAAGTCAGAAAGAGAGAGAAAGATGGAGAAAGACTGAAGGAGAAAGACAGGGAAAGAGAGAGACAGCAAGAAGTAATATGGGATGAGACAGACTAGAAAGAACTGAGGGGAAATGGGGCAGTATCAGGGGGTGGGGCAGAGGGGCACACAGAGAGGGACACAATTGCTGACTTGTCACCTGGGCAGTTCTTTAGGCGTCAGCAGGACGGAGTCTCCTGGTCAGAGGGGCTCCTGTATATTTCTTTTATTGGCCCAGCTTGTCCTAGAAGAGAAAATATTCAATTACTACAGGAAGTCATTAAGGAGCAGCAACATTCAAAAAGCTGTTTATGAAAACCCACCCTCTAGAAACACACTCAGGGCAAGCGCCATGCTACTCTGGGTCCATTAATGCTAATGAAAACTTTTCAACACGTGGGCCCCTCCAGCTGGGGATGCCTGCATGGAGTGCCCGCCTTCCACCCAGATTGCAGCTTCTGGGTACCCTTGCTGGGGCTGCGTGGGGAACCACATCTTCAAGAGATTTGCAGTTTCTGGAACGGGCTACATCTATGCTGACATGCTGCATGTGGCTGATGAACTGGGAGGACACGATGGGAGGGGGTGGCCTACACACCTGGATGCTACCTGGGTATCTGTAGTGATGCCTCAGCAGAGAGAGTGCCAGCAGGTCCCTGTTCATCCACCCCCTCCCCAGAAAGCCTGACTCCCAGGAGAGAGAACTTTTGTGCTGGAAAGGGTTCCTTAGCTTTGCATAAGGACTTGCCAGAAGGCTCCTTTAGAGAGCCAGCTTTCAGCAATGGAAAGGAGGTGTGGTTTCAGCAATAAAGGGGCCCAGATGGACAGTCCTGTTCTACTGTACTTGTGGGGAATTCCACAGCCAGGTCCTGCTCAAATACTGGGCTAGAGACAGTTCCGGGAAAAATCTGAGGCCCAGGAGAACATGGGCTATGGGGGGCCTTCCCATGGGGAGGAAGCGGGGGTTTCTGGGTCTCAGCTGCCAGTTCTGGTTCCTTCCCATTCATGAAGTCAATGCTCACTCCATCACCACTGCTTCCGCAAAGCCTGGAAAGCACCTGCCTTGGCCAGCTCCCTTGAGACCTTTGGAAAGTCGCTACCCTCCTTGAGATGCTAGGTTCTCCTCTGAAAACTGTGATTCTCAGTTTTGAAGCCAAAGGTGATTGTAGAAATTCATAATATGAAACACATGAAATGAAATGATATGATATGAAAACACTTGGAAACCTATAAAGCACTATTCCCATGCGGAGCTATTACTACCAGCAGCATCATATATTAGAAATAATTGGATGCCCAAACCACATTCATCAGTTATCAATGGAGGTGGGTGTGGGGCTTGGTCAGGGTGCATAGAAACACCTTTTCTCTACATGGCCCCAAATTCAAATTAATCTTTATAGTTTTGTGATAACTGAGCCTAATAATAACTAATAATATTGAATGTTTACCATGTACCAGACCCTGCTAAGTATTCCTCTTGCATTCTTTTATTTAATCCTCACCTAGGAGGTGGATACCATCATTACCTCATTTCACAGAGAATGTAATTAACTGGCCTGAGTTTAGTCTCATGGTTAGTAAGGCACGGCCATGATTCAGGCCCAAGTTTGCTGAACTTCAAACCAGAGCTCCTGACAAAACACCAGTCCATGCATGTGGCACCAGACAGAGGAAGTGCTGTGCCTCAGTCCCCAGAGTGTCCAACCTGGTGCTGCTCTGCCCGGAATCCAGCAACCATGCAGAGAGTCCCAGGGAGCCAGTGAGCATCCGCCCCTGTGCCAGTTGGATGCCTCTGGGGGATGACCCGATCCTGCCATCTGTTGACAGATGGGAGCTGTGAGGCCCAGAGAGGGGCAGAGATGGGGCGAGGTCACGCAGCGCCTCAGGGTTCCCCTCTGTAGGACCCTGTCTGGGCCAGACAGCTTTATTAATCTTGCCCCGCCCAATGCCCCAGAGGGTGACTCATTCCCATCTGTACAGAGTGGGCCCAGGAGAGGTCCTCTGATTAAGAAGAACAGCTCAGTTCATAAATCACTCCTTTTACTTCCACTGTCCGCGGCCCCGGGGCATGCTTTCTGGGGAGAGAGAGAAAAGGAGGCAGGTGGGTATGAGCAATGGAGAAGCCCCGCTCAGAGGAAGCAAATGTAGATCGGGGCTGCCGCAGTGAGAAATGTCTCGTATGCGCCTCGGGCCAGGTGAGGGCGCTGTGGTGCAGGACAGAGTCTCGGCGTCCCCAGGAAGCCGCCTCATCTGCAACCTGAATTCCAACCAGCAGGTCTCTGCCCTGTCAAACTGTGAGATCTGGCCCAGCCTCCTCAGCTCTGAGCCTCCCTCTCCTCATCGGTGAAACGGGGATTCTCAGATCTAACTCCCAGGGTCATTGAGAGAACTGAAGGAGATGACGTAGGTGAAAGCACTTTAGCGGTTGCACATCCGCGTCCTTCCTTCCTGTGTGTGCCAGACACCTACGAGTGCCAGCTCTGGGCTTGGTCCAAGGCACAGAGACCAGAGACCAGGGGCTTCCCTCCCTCAAGGACTCACTCAAGTCTAGTGAGAATCAATAACCCGGTACTTGGAGAGGAGTGTTAACAGCCACATCAACCAAGTGCTATGGGCATGGCTGGCCGGAGAGAGAAGCCAATGCTGGAGACCAGAAGCTGGGGAGGCCGGTGTGCGGGGAGAACAGAGCAAGATCTACATTTATTGGGCCCTAATGATAATGCAAGGCATTGTGCCATGGGCGTTTACCTATGACAATCTTCCTTGATCCTCCAAAAATCTCTGCAAAATAGATATTATCAGCGTTCCCTTTTACAGATGAGGAAACTAAGGCTCTCACAGGCTACAAAGGTCCCAGAGCCAGAACTGACATCCAGGTTTGTCTGACTCTAAGGCCCACGTTCTCCCTCATCAGGATGGGGGTGGAGGCTGGTCAGAATAATGATTCTTGCCATCAGGTTCAAAGCTGCGGGGGGGGAGGACTGATTTGCTTGCTGGCTCTGCTGGCTGGACCTCATCCCGAGACAGACGGTCTTGTAAATAAGCAATTGGCCCTAAATCCTGGCGTGCCTGGTGCATGGACATGGGGACATGGACACAGCTGAACGGGGGATAAAATTTAATTAGGCTCCTGGGGACAGCGCCTTGAGGGTTACCAGGCAGCCTGTGGTGGCTGCAGTGGGATCCTAAATGGCAGCCTCCACCCTGCCTCCACGCTCACTGAATTGTCAACGTCCAGGGGGCAGAGAGCACCTGCAGCATCTGGGAACGCCCTGTCTCAGGTCTATGAGTGGAACCAGTACCTGGCGCCCAGTCCCTGCCACAAGCCCTTTCCTCTGCCCCACCCAGAACTCCCCTGGGCTGTTTCCATCAGAGGATCTTCAAAGGAGGAAGTGCCTTAGTGAGGACTAACTCCAACTCCCCCTATTCACACTGGGGTTGCTGAGACCCAGACAGCGGAAGGATCATGCCCAAAGTCAGCAGGGCTGGCCCCAGGAGCTCCTGATTCTAAGCCTGCTGCTTTCCCCACCAGTCAAGGCAGCCTCCCAAGACTGCCATCTTAATTTATTTTGACTTCCAATAGCACTTCACATGTATTACCTCACTGAATCTTTCCAACCACCCCAGGAGATGGTCACTCCTGCTTTACAAATGAGGAAACTGAGGCTCAGAGAGATGAAGTCACTGGCCCAAAGTAACACAGTAGGTTGGAGGAATTGCTGGGACACAGCAATTGTGTCCTGGCTGTCCTCCAGAGGTGTGGCCTTGGAGACTTTGGGCCTGCTGATCCCCAGAGTGAACACAATCCATGCCTCCCATCCTCCACACGGACCTGGGCTGGACTCAAGCCACGGAAGGCGCTTGTCCCAGACACAAGCGATGGGCCCTTGTTCCGGCCCTTGCACTGGGACAACCCAGTTGCAAAGGCCTCTGGGGACAAAGGTTTTGCATCCTCTTGCAGAGACTTTTACTTGCCATGGTCCAGGTGCTCAAGGCAAGGCAACCTGGGCCACTGAAACTTGGGCACGAGCAAGAAGAGTGGAGGTCACTCTGTGTATCGGAAAGAGGGTTTGACCACAGAACACCAGAGTCCAAGTCCAGTACGGTGCCCAACAGCGAAGAGTAGCTTTAGGGCTGGGAGTGGCAAAGGAGGGCAGAATGAGGACGCCCTCCCTCCTCCTGAGGCCAATCCCACCCTGTCCCTTGTCCAGGGAGGACAAGTGCAGTCGGGGCACACCTGGGAAATCCTTCTGGATGGTGGCAGGGACACTCAGGTTCTGGGAGATGGCGGGACATCAAGGGGAAGGGAAGGAAGCCAACTCAGCCTCCCAGTGGGGGAACCGGACACTCGCACCAGCATTGGAGGGGCAGGGATGTGTTCTCCGTATATATACCATTGCTGCCAGACCTCCCCCACCAGATTCAAGCCTTAGGTGGCTGCAGCTGTGTCTCCCACTCCCTCTGAGTCCCAGGGCACACGAGGATACCGGACAGAATGTTATCAATATAACAACTGCTTCTGTTTCATGTGTGCCAGGAACCATGCTGAGCACGGTTCCAACATCATCTACAATGGGCGAAGTATCCCCGAGTCACCCAGTACACTGAGGCTCAGAGAAGGTGAATAAGCCTCTCACGGTGGCCCAGCTGGTGAGGGGCAGAGCTGGGATTTAGACCCCAGAAGGCACGCTGCTGTTATGTACTAGGAAGCCTGTTGGCTGACAGGCTATTACACAACACACCCACGAGGCAGAAGCAAGTGGTGAAGAGAAGGAACGGGCAAACGAGTCCTGAGTTCAAGTCCAGATTCTGAAATTTTGGCTAAGCCTGTCTTTTCTCGGACCCTCACGTCTTCTGGTTGTTTCTCACGGCCAATCGCAACTCCTTGTCTTGGAAGGGAGGGGAAGAAGCCCCAAGCTCCCGGTTAACCTTCCTCCGCAGGCAAGCTCTCCCTTCCCACATTTCATTCCCCCTCAGGGCATGGAGCTGCCAGAGACCCTTTGAAAAACTTGGTAATCCATCCCAAAATATGTAGGGCTGTTGCTGGGGCAACCTGGCTGCCACACAGCCTGCATTTAAATATTTAATGGCTTCATGGGTATTAAGGGGGCCTGGGAACTGGGTGGAAAGGGCACAGGTCTGAGCTGGGGTGAGGGGCAGGGCAGGGTGGGAGGAGTCTGCTAACTCCTGCTGGAGCCGCTCCCACCGCCCATCCCTACCATGCAGAGAAGGGTGCCCAGGGCTCCTGGCTTCTGTTGCTGTACTTATTCAGTACGATCAGATCATACAGGACAAAACAGATCCTGCCTGGAATCCAGGCAGTGCGTAAGACACGGAATTCCACTGTTGGGGGCAATGAGAGGTGTGTGTGGTCTCGGGGAAATTTCTCTTTTGCAGGTAGAAAAAGAAAACTTACTTTTGCTCTTAAGTGCCTACTGGGTAGTTCTCACATTATTTCCTTGGAACCTCACTATAGTCCTATGAGGCAGGCCTATTATTAGTCCCAATTTACAGCTGAGAAAACTGAGGTCAGAGAGATGAAGTGACTTGCCCAAGGCCACACAGCTACTGGGTGGCAAGCTTGAACCCAAGGTGCTGTGGCTCCAAAGTCAGTGCTCTTGATGCTACATTGATTGGGAGTCAGGGCCAGGAACACTGCTTATAGCTAATAACAGTAACGGCTAGCAGGTACAGATTCCCTTCTACGGTCAGACACTGTGCTAAAGGCTAATTCACAGAACCCTCACAACAACCTTGTGAGCTAGACGCTGTTACCTCCATTTTGCAGATGTGGAAACTGAGACCCTAAGAGGGGAAAGAGGACACCAAGATCACAGGTAAGCAGGGGCACCTGGATTCGGGCCTTAGCAGTCCACTCCAGCACTTCACCTAGCTCTTCTTGGCCCACATTTAGAAAGGTGCATAACAACGGTAACAAATCAGTCAATCAAATGTAAAATCCTTTTTTACCCTGATGCTTTGTCCACATCCTCCCAAGTTGGACAGGACAACGCGATGAAATTCTTCCAGCAATTTAGCAATAAGGGTGAGTCAACTCGAGGTCTGGCTTCAGCGACTTGCTCTGCACACGACACATGCACACAAACCCACACAGACAGCAATACAGACACAGTCATGCAGACACATAGACAGACAGACATAAATAGATACATGCACATAGACAAATGTAAAGATATATAGACACACATACATATAGATACACAGGCAGACGTAGCCACATACATAGGTACATACACTGAAGCATGCACATGCGCTCTCTCTCTCTGTCTCACACACACACACACACACACGGCCACTGGTCACTTTCCTGTTTGATTGAACTAACTACAGGATCATGAAAAAGATGAAAAAGACATCCAAAGTCATTTGGCCAATGCCCCTGCCAACATCAAGAGTATTCTAAACAGGCAAACCAATCTGATTTTATTCTTAAAGATCTTCAGAAAGAAGGACAAACCCCGCAACCTCATTCTGAAGTCTCCTGCTTAAGGAGGGGAGTTCTTCCTGGCATCTAACCAAGTTCCCTCCTGCTTACATTAATCACAACACAACCCTTTCTATCAATACTCTGCTTTACAGCTCCCAAAGCCCTTCTATTTTTATGCTCGTGCTTGGTCCTCATAGCCATCCAGTGAGGCAAGCAGGGCCAAGATGATTATATTTATGGGAAGTGGGGCCCAGGGAAGTTACGGAGCTTGACCGAGACAACAACGCTACTGTCTGAGGTGGGTTTCCACCTGGCTGTTGTGCCTTGTTTTTGCTGCTGATATCTCAGCTGCTTCCATGACACCAGGTTGCTGTCAATTTCACTTTGTCTGCTCTTTCCTGCAATGCACTTTCTTGGATCTCAGCCTGTCTGGGTTTAGTGAGGGGACTTCGCTGGTCCTGACTCACTTCCCTCCTGCCTGAGTAATGTCTGCCTGCAGCACGGAGGGGTGGCCTCTCGGGGCTGGGTGATCCTGGGTTGTCCTGAAGCTTCCCCACCAGGTTTCCTGTGCAGAGAGCAGAATGGTGAGGCTTCCCCTTAAACCTCCCCCTGAACCTCCCCCTCGTCCACCCAGGGCCCAGGAACCGTCATTAGGGCGGAAATCAAGTGCACCCCAGCCTCATGTCCATGGGGGTCACTGCCCCAGTTACATTTGCTTGGCAATAAATATTAGAGACACCGGGTCTTCCCAACTGCAGTTGAGTCTAGTCACCTGGCCCAAATTAGGGAGGCCATAACCCCTTCCCTAAGAGGAATGACTAAAGGTATTTAAAGCTCAAGTTATGGAGGGTAAACAACTACAAAACAGAGAGACTGTGACAGGGTGCCCCACCTGGCTCGAGACAAGCCTGTGAGGAAATGAATCAAAGGGAAAACCTGAGGCCAGGGCCTGAGTGGACGGATGGCAGGAGGCAGACAGCCCTGTTTTCTTTCTTCCCCGTCAAACATCATCCCAGCTGCTCCTAGGAGCCCTAAAGAGAGGTGTGGGCCGGGGTGGGGGCAGGGAAAAGGCTGGGCTTGGATGGAGATAGGCCCGGGTCTCAAAGGGGCACGAGAAGCTGCTCTTCCCTCCACAGATGCCTGTTCACTAATCCCCGCAAACGGCATTATTCCATCCAGGAAGGATGCTGGCAGTCCCTCAGTGAAGCCTCCAGGAAGAGCAAGGGTTCGGTCTTACCGAGCTCCAGGAGAGGATTTCTACTTCCTTTTGACAAAATAAGAATAGATGATAATATGAAGAAATAAAACTTCTGTAGGTCTTGTTTTCTCCATGTGTAGAATGGGGCAGAAAACTCCCCCCACTGGCTCTGCCCTTGGGCTGCTGCCGGGCAGGAGGCGAGGCGCCAAGGGAAGGGACACGGACCTGAAGGGGACCTGAGAGGTTGTGCCAAGCCGTCACCTACAGCATGGCTGGCCACTTTCTCATTCCGTACAGGGCTAGGTAGTAAATATTTTGGCTTTGCAGCCATATTGTTTCTGTCACAAGGCCTCCACTCTGCTTTATTCGAGAAAGCAGCCACAGAATGCACGCAAACGAATGGGCATGGCTGTGGGCCAATACAACCGATACAAAAAAAAGACTGGGCATGTTTTGGCCCACAGATGGTAGTTTGCAGACCCCTGACCCTAAGGAATATTTAGGGATTTACCTTGGGCAAAAGTAGGTGATTAGAAGTGAATGTGTTTCCCCCTGTTTTTCGGGGGATGGAGAGTGGGAGGGACTGGATATGCAGAGAGCTGGGTTCCGGGCCTCTATTCAGGCTGTGCAGCTTCTGCCAAGTCCCAGCACCTCTCTGAGCGTCCTCAGCAGCTTCACTGAGAACACAGGGATAAAGATGGTACCCCCTCCAGGGTTGTTGTAAAGGTCAAAGCAGGCCTTCGTGGGTGATGGGCAGTGCCCTCAAGAATCAGAAAACACTGGGTGAGAAGCTAACTCAGACCGCAGGAGGCAAGGGTCTGGCCGTGCCTCCTGGGAGCTAGCCAGTGCCTCCTGAGGCCTGGCTAAGAGCTCTGAGTGGGGCAAGCAAGGGTCTGAACAGCACAGAGAGGAGCTGTCCAACAGAAAGGCTGAAGGAACCAGTGGAGCCGGAGCTGGTCACCCACTGAGGCCATGGCCTGACCCCTCTGCCCTGTAAGAACCTAAGGAGGGGACCCCTGGACTGCATCCTTTGCCAAGAGCTCTTGAGATCAGAACTCTGTTGCAGAAGGGTTGCTGGAGGGCCAGGAAAGGCTGACCCTTTGGGCATGGCTCCTGCTGAGTCTGGCACATGGCAACGTGTCTGGGCAGCCCTGGTCAGCCTGCCTGCTGCAGGCGTTGGTCCCCTCCCTGCGGCTCTAACTGACGACAGATGATTGATGCAGAGCATATTACAAGCCAAGGGTGTGCCCTTTGACTAGCCAGCTGAGCCCGGGGAGGCCTTGTCTCTGTTCTGCTGAGGCCCAGCAGCAATTACAAGGGGCAGGGAGGCTGGTGGATGGAGTAGCCGGGTGTGGGAAGAGAGGGGAATGGTGTTGGCAATGATAAGAGGTAACACCTACAGAGTGCTTACTGTGTGCCAGGCACAGTTCTAAACACTTTGCATCTGTTAAGTCATTTAATTTTTGCAACGGTCTATGAAGTGGGTACCTTTATTAGGCCCATTTTACAGAGAAAACGAAGCACACAGAAGGGAAGTAACTTGCCCAGTCACACAGCTATCAGGGCTGGCATTTGAACCCAGGCACTTAGTTCCAGCATCTGAGATCAGAGGGTGTCTAAGATGTTCCACAGCTTGTGGGGCGAACCGCGGACCTCTCCAGAATTAGGAAATCCACTAGAACAGAGTGCTGCAGTGGGAATCGGGGGGCTCAGAGTCGAGTCCTTGCTCTGCCACTAACCAACCCAGGGAGGTCAAGCAAGTTCCTTGCCCTCCCTGGGCTTCTCTGCGGGGGGCACCCTGTAAAGTGACCAAAGGCTCAGAGTGCAGATGTGGAATCCTTCCCCCCCCTCCCCCCTACTGTGTGGCCTGGGCCTCTGAGCCTCAGTGCACCCTGTGATCTTACAGGTCTGTGAGCATCCAATGAGACCACACCGCCTGAGGCTTGGAAAAGCTCTCTAGAGACAGGAGCTGTTATCCTCCTCCATTTGGAAGCCACACCTACTGCTCGTCCACCCCAGGCCTGGAGCCACGGTTTCAGGGCTCCCAGCGCCAATGCTGGGCAAACATTTGGGTGTCGTTGGCTCCATGTGTGGGTGGAAAGAATTTAGGTATTGTCCTTTTAGGAATGGAAATCGTCGTCTGAGTATTTGATGAGCAGCCCTCATCACTTAAAAATGTAAATACAGCTCTAATCTGTAGCATCTAGAGCTAAGAAATGTCAGCAAAACCAAGGGGTCAGTGTTTAAGAAGGGCCTGCTGGGAACTCTGGGAACTCTGGGAGCAGAGGGAAGGTGGCCCCTTATGAACACCAGATCTTAGAGTGTGTGGGGGGTGTCTGGGCTCAGTAGTGAAGGCCACGCACCCCCTCCTGGAAACCCAAGTTGCCCTGCAGTACAGACAGCAATGGTGACACTCACCTGTGTGTCCCTAGTGTGACCAGGATGGGGACGCTGAGAAGCAGGTTATGGAAGGGAGCTTCGGGCCAGGCTCAAATTAAGCAAATTTGTACCTTTTCCACAGTTCCTGAGGATGTAAGGATAAAAGGTGCTTCCCTTAGGTCTGGGGATCTGGGTTCAAGTTCAGGTTTCACAGCCAGCCAGCTAGCTCTGGGGTTGGGCCAAGTCCCCCTCTCTCTGCTGTGGGCCCCGTGTGCCAGGCTATGTCTCTGTCTGCCTCTGTCTGCTCTCGCTTCCCTCGCTGAAGGCCCTCATTCCTGTACACACACTCTGGCCATTCCTCAGAGAGGTGCAAGACTACCTGCTTACGTCAGCTGAAACACTTCTCTTAAAGTACACCTCATTCAGGGGCCTGGACATAAATCCCTGCCCTGGGACTGTGACCCCCCAGCAGGCAGTGGCCATGTTTAATTTAGAGGCTCTGCATGTGTGAGCTATTGTACAAAGCTGGCTTGCCCAAGGCAGCCTCAGGACTGCCGGGGCCCTGCTGGGAGCAGGGGTTCTGGGGGGAGCCTCCTTGCTGGGAAAAGGAAGAGCCTGGCAGGTGTTTCATTTCCCCCTGGCTGCCCAGTAATTAATTAAGGAAGAGAAAGACTCAGCGAGTTCATGGGGCAAGGCCGGGATTTCCAGGGACTGTGTGGGGTGGGGGTGGGGCGGGCTTCAGAACGAGGCTGTCCTGGCCTCCAGTCAGACCCCATCCCTGAGCAAGCACCTCTGAGCCTCTGTAAGGTGACTTCAGAGCCACCGGGCCCTGACCACTTGTGTAGATCTGGGTCACGTCGAGGCAGACCTAAACAACCGGGCTAAGGTGAGTGCTGGCAAGATGATTCTGAATTTTGCCTGAGGCCGTTAGTCTGCCAGTTGCCTCTTCCAGGGTGTGATTCTGAATAGCAAATATTGTTGGAGAACAGGTTTTATAGGAAATGAGTCCTCTGTAGAGGCGGCAGATCAGACTTTCCCAGGTAAAGAGATAAACCTGAAAGAGAACCTAGATCCATTACCTGAGTGAGGGGAGGCCTCAGGGGCGGGAATCAGCTCCCTCCTAGCTGTGTGCCCTGGGGCAGGCAGTGCTCCCGTCAGTTCGGGGTGAATGAAATATGGGGTGTGCTTAGAACAGCACAGGCTCAGTGACTATCTCCTAGCACTGCCGGCCTCCAGGTGGTAGGATACACATTTTCACATATATCTTATTGAAGCTTTCCTACAACTGTGCAAGGTTTTAATATCCTTGGTTCACAGGCAAAGAGACGAGGATTAAGACCCTGAAGGACTTGGGCTTGGGGGCAATGGAGTCAGGATTAGAGCCGACCTGTGTGAATTATCAAGTCCCAGGCCTCTGCCTGGCTCTCTGTTACTCTTCAGTTACCTCACACCAGTTGAAGGTCAGGTTAACCTCTGAAATGCGGATTTAAGGATCTTTTTGCTCAGCTTCATCAGTGATGCTCAAAGAAGTCCTTTCTTCCTAGAATGCCTTGTTCTTATCGCAAGGTTACAGCTGCCCAGCTGCTCCTAGAGGGGACTGCTCTTCAGGAGCAACTGCAGAGGTTCAGAGGGTGGCTGGGGGTCCATAAAGGGCCTGGGAAGGAGCCCCCTGACCCCAGTTCAGCTGTGGCAGCAGCTCACCAGGAGAAAATCAATGCAAGAACTTGTTGTACTGGGCCGGCAGAGTGGCGCAGCATTGGCTAAGAGCTGGTTTGGGACGCCAGAGGACCCCAGTTCAGATCCCACATATGCGGGCCAGTGATGCTGCCCTCTACAGCTAAGATGCTGAACAACAGCTCAACCTGGAGCTGGGCTGATGTGAGTCACCAGCGACACCGTAGGCTGCAGCCCCTGCTGCAGTGGGTTGCCATGGGCTACCGTGTGTAG
>NW_017731659.1:536553-551095 GCF_001890085.2 Hipposideros armiger
TGTCTGTTCCCCTTCCCCAATTCCCCAGCGCTGTTCCCTTCCCCCAATTCCCCAATAAAAATCTAAAAAAAAAAAAATAAAAAAGAACTTGTTGTACTTCTACAGCCCTGCATGTACCAAACTCAGTTCTCTTTGACTCCTACTATGTGCGAGAGCAGGGCTCGGCAAACTGCGGCCCGTGAGCCACATGCAGCTCTTTGGGTATATACATGTGGCTCTGAAGTAAAATTGAAAATGAAAATAAAACTATCATAGTTTCATTTATAAAATTTTTAAAGGATATTATTCACAAAATGGTGATTTCATTATGGCTCTCGAATAATTTTTAAATTGTTGAGAGGGACAGGATTGGCTCTTCCATCTCAAAAGTTTGCCGACCCCTGTGCTAGATGTATTATAACCTGCACCTTCCAGCTGTGAAAATTGAGGCTCAGAGAAATTAAGTCACTTGCCCAAGGTCACATAGCTAGAAAGTGGCAGGGCTGGGATTCGAACCCAGGCAGCCTGGCTTCAGGGCCTGGAGCTCCTAACAACTGGCCAACGCTGCCCCTTTCTCATCTTGGTAGCAGGAACCCCAAGCCTGCAGGCTGGTCCCTTTTCTGGGCATCCCTCTAGGGCCACAAAATGAAGATGGGTGCTCACATTCTTCTGCCCCCACCCAGAGTGGAGCGGTGCTGTCCCGGTGCATGGGCTCTCACAGAGGAATGCATCACTTTCCCATCTTAGAGAATGTCAAGGCTTGAGGGACCCCGAGGTCCTGCCCTGGCCACACCCCATGTTCTGAAGTCATTGGCATCATGGCCTGGCTTAAGATTCTGTTTCACTCTCTTGGCAGCTCACTTCTCAGTTGCTCTGTGGCCAGGTCCAATGGCTCAGAGGTGACACTCAGGCTGGGGCCCTGCACCCAAGAGGTCTCAAGGAGTGATTACTTCTCATGTTTGGGAGACGTGCTAGGTGCTTCACCTGCACTCTTATTTAATCCTCTCAACATCACTAATAACATTCCCGTTTATAGATGAGGGGCTGGGGTCCCAGGGAGGGGACACCCCTTCCCCAGGGCTGGGAAGAAGAGAAGCTGTGGTTCTCGGCACTTGAGCCACCAGCCGGGAGCAAGGGTCCCCGCTTATCCACAGGCACAGGCCAGTTTCCAGCTCTGCTGTCCCAGCTGTTCCACTTTCTGGTATTCATGCCCTACATCTTGAGTTCATTTGGAAGAAGAGCACAAGGCGTGCAAAGCCGCATTGCAGTGGCCAGCCTGGGGGCTCTTCTGGTATGGGTACTGTCAGGGTGCCCTTGGGCCAGCCTTTTGATTGCACCGCTTGTCCAAGATGGAGCCTCAGAGGCCCCGGATTGGATGATGGGCCAGGCCCTCCCACTACTGCCCATCCCCTTCCCAGCTTCACTCCTTTGGGTGAGGAGAGGTGAGGCTGACCAGGCCAGGACAGCTTTTGTCCAATCAGAGGAGCGGGCAGAGAGAGCTAGGAGTGGGGCCACGCCTCAGCAACAGCAGAAGGCGGGCCCTGAGGCTGCCACTCATCCCTTGCCCAGAAACAACTTCCCCCCAAGTTTCCAGAGTACAATGGGACACCCTCATCCTTCTCCCCCTGCTATTCTGGCCTCCAAGCAACTAACCATGGGGGACCACAAACACCCAGTTCTGGCTAAAGGAGTCCTCTACAGCCTTGTCAATCACTTACCCCCACTACACCCTCACAACAGCTTACAAGCCCCACCCCCATCCTGCTGAGCTCTTCTCTGACCACCCTCCTCATGCCTCACTCCCCTCCAGCCAGCGCAAGCCGCACTGGTGTCTTCCACATGGTAAGCACATTCCCACCTCAGGCCCTTTGCACCTGCTGGTCCCTCTGCCTGGAACTGGCTTTCCTTCAGATATTCCATGTGGCGTATTCCCTCACTTCATTTGGGTCTCTGATAAAAATTTCTCAGGGAGACCTTCCCTGACCGTCCTACCTCCACTCCCCGCCCGCCTAAAGTGGTCCCTCTCTCCAGTCACTATCCCCTTGTGGTCGACACTTAATCTCCAACAGTGCTTTCTTGCTGTGATTTATCTTCTCTCCCCGTCCCTTGAATGCAGGAGAGCAGCAGCTCTGTCTGTCTGGTTCACTGCTGAGTCCCAGCATCCAGTACAGTGCCTGCCAGAGTGAGGGCTCAGTGGACGCTTGGAGGAGGAAGGAGAGAAGGAAAGGAGGGAGGGAGAGACGAGTCTCTGTGTGGGCCCCTTTCACGTGTTTTTGATTTAACTCTTGCTAAAAACTTTATTGGACAATGCAGGACCAGCTATATAATTTGTAGGGCCCAGTACAAATGAGGGGTCTCTTATTGAAAAGTTATTAAGAATTTCAAGATGGCAAAAACAGAGCATTAAACCAAGTGTGGGGCCCTTCTAAACACAGGGCCCCATGTGACTGCCCAGATCGTGTACCTGTGAAGCTGGCCCTGGGGAGGTGTTATCACCATTACCACTGTGCTGTTCAGGGATCAGAGAGGATCAGAGAGGTGTAATGGCTTGCCCAACATCACACAGCATTATGCTATGACTTAGAACCTCACAAACTCGCCCTCCTCAGTTTCTACAGTAGCTCCAGAAGGAATCCTATTACCCCCTACACATCTGGGGACCCCGCCCAAGGAAGAAAATGGGAGGGCAAAATACTCCTGTGCATGTGTGTGTGTATACATATATATATGCATATAAACATATATACACATGCATATATTTAAATATTTATATATATATATTTGCATTTTACTTCAAAATATATCTAAGGTTGTTTTAATATAAAAATAAGGTGTTGTCTTCCAAATCTTCAAGAACCGATGTTCTATTAGGACACATCCTGAGACCCTGTGTACCCCCTAGCTCAGGGAGGAGCCCCCAGGCCCTGTGGGTACCCACAACTCACTTGAAAAAGCACCATCCTAAGGAGAAGATCTAGCACAGGCCCAACAGCCAACACCGCATAATAAATGTGAGGTTCGCACTCTCCCTCCTGCTTGGTCTGAAGGAAGCCTCCTCCAGGATGGCCACAGATGCAGATTGTGGGGAGCTTTCCACAGTCCTCGTGGAAACACTGGATCTCATTATTCCACCAGAGAAAGAGGGGAGCAGGCTTGGCTCATTGCCTCCTGGGGGAATGCGCCCAGGCCTGTTAGCGGGAAGAGAAGGGCGTTATTACCCACCCTGCTCAGCCAGCCGGGCTCACTCACCGTGCTAATTGGAACACGAAATGGTTTGTTAATACAATCAAATGTGGGGAGGTGGGTGCACCAGGGTCTCTTCGGTGGGGTGCAGCATGAAGAAGGGGGTCTCTAATGGTACCGCTACAGGGGGCCGGCAGGGTGGTTGAAATGCTGTTTGGTTTTGGTGCTTGCTTTGCAAAATGATGTCTCAATCCAGGATCCAAAGACTTGGAAGTCTATTGTGCTGCTGCTGCTGTGTGTGTGTGTGTGTGTGTGTGTGTGTGTGTGTGTGTGTGTGTGTGTGTGTGTCCATGTGCACACAGGGTGGTCAGTGGGTGTGTGCACGGTACAGGAATATAGGTCCATGAGGAGGAGGGCGAGAAGAGAACGCAGCTACATCACACCTAAAGGCGGAGCGCAGCCGTCTAATTTGGAGAACACAAACAAAGGCATCTATTTTCCCATGCCCAGCTCACCCAGCCCCTATTAACACTAATTAGGAGAGCTGGGAATTCCCCATAACTTCATAATTACTGTTAACAGACTTCACAGGGGCTGTGAAGGAAATGGAACACCCCTGTCCTGTTTTCATAGCCAAGGTGATGATGGCTCAGGTGGTCTCCATGACCTTTGCATCCCCCAGCCCCCACGGCATTGGCATTCCCCCAGGGACCCCAGATGCCCAGACTGCCAAGGATGACGGTCTAACAGAGGTGGGGGGGGGCTCCCTCATGGGCGGCTTTAACTGTCTCATTAAGGTGAGAAGGGCCTGGCTGAGGCCTCCAGGGAAAAGTCGTGGGTGTTGGGGGCTTGGAGAAGTTAGGGCAGGAGCCCAAGGAGGATGAGGACATACCTCAGGAAGAGACCCCCCACCCCCCTAGCCAAATGGGCCTTGGGCTTGGAGGTCAAGGAGTGGACAGTTCCCCCTGGGTCGATGTTGACCCCCTGCTGCCTGCTCAGGCCACCTGTCCTGGGCTGCCCACCCTGCCCCTCCTCCCTCGGAGGCCCTGTCCATTAAGATAAACCATATTTTAAAGGTGGCGCCACAGAGCTGGCAAGATCGCAGCAGTGACTTCACGGTGTCATTAGGCCCCCTCCCAAGCCAGCCGTACCCTGCAGCTAGACCTCTTAGGAAACCACAGTGAAGCCATTACGGGGACCCCTCAGCTGCTTGGCGGCAAGACGGCCACTTTTGCCAGCTGACAGGCGCAGGGACTTCCCAGAAACAGCAGTGCCGGCCCTTCCCACAAGGCCTCATTCATGCGCACAAAGACCCTCCCCCAGGGGCCTCCCTACGCCAGCCCTGGCAGTCTCACTACAGGGCTCTGTGAGGCGCTGGGGAGCAGGCGCCAACGCCGTCCCTTCCCTGAGTGTCTGCTGTGCGTCTGCCCCTACCCCCAGGAAACCCTGTCTGTCTGTCTAGGCCTTGGAGCCTGGCTCTGCTTTCAGAAGACAGTTCTTTGTTCTTTCCTGTCCACCCAGAATCTGAGATTCCCGTACAATATACTAGGGAGCTTAAAGGCCACTTTCTTAATCATATTAAAAAGGGCTGAAATGGTACCAAATATTAACTGACTATGGGTGATTTATTCTTTATAGTCAGGTGATTTCTATTTTCTTTTTTCTTGCAAAGAACATATATTATTGACGTAATTGAAAAAAATCATTGTGAAAGGGTCGTTTAGGCCCACTACTCTAAAGCTGCCAGGACTTTACCGGGGCTACAAGCTGCTCCCGCAATACATTTTTTCCCTTTGTCCACCTGGAGAACTTCTTCTCACCCTTCAAAGCCCAGCTTGATGACTCCTCGGCCATGAAGCCTTCCCTGATTTCTCCAGCCTAGGCAGTAGTCCCTTTTGTTTAGTTCCAATGCCCTCATTTTGGAGATGAGAAGACAAGGCCCAGAGAGGGGCAGGGCCTCCCCAAGTCTCACAGCAATGTCGCTGGTGGTCAAGTCTGCACTAGAACCCAAAAGGGCTCCTTTTACAGTGTGTGTGTGGGGGGTAGGGTAGGGGGTTGCGGGGAGGGGAAGTTGGTGCATACCCTACTTGACTCTCAACTCTCCCCCCTCTTCCTTCCCTGGAGCCAGCATCTGCCCTGTCGGGGACAGCCTTGACCTCTGTCTTTGTTTCACCCTGGAATGAGCCAGGGTGCTCTTCTCCCAGCCTCCAGGCACACAAATCACTGAGGCATGGGGTGAGGAACAGAGAATGGCCTGGTTGTTGTTCCACAGAGGGGGTGGGGATGGAGGCACTGGGGCCCCTCCTCTCTCTGGAGCTCAAGGCTGTGTCTGAATGGCCGTCCTGATGAGGGCCAAGCAGGCTGCCCTCCCAGACCAGGGTCTGAATCTCAGCTTCGCCACTGAACAGCTGATTTCGCCTTATCTTTCATAGAACAACCTCCCATTTACGAGGAACTACTGGGAGCCGGAGCACTGGTTGAGTGTTTTATATACACAATGACTCACCTTTGTGATACACTTGAGGCAGCTATCCTCACCCCCATTTCACAGATGAAAAATTGAGGCTCACAGTATAGGCAACCACTTCCCCAAGGTCAAGAGATAGAAGTGGCTGAGCTGGGACTTGCTGTCTGGATCGCTTTGGGGTCATAAGCCCAGCTCCCAAGATAGCTGTACAGATTGGATGAGATCATTGCCCAGGTCAAGGGCTCCACAGATAATGACACAGTGAACGTTATAGCTTCTCATTTTCATTTCATGAGACTAAGCATTGCGGCGAATTGGGCTGTGGAGCCAGCCTGGCCGAGGGTCAGTGGGGAGGGGGAGCTTTTGGGGGACCCGGAGGGAGTTGGCAGACCCTTTGGCAGCCCCTACCCTCCAAGTCCCAGGGCCCAGTTTTTCTCCTGGCCAGAGAGTTTTGTTTGAGAGTAAATGTTATTTTACCCTCCAGCTTAATCCAGACCAAGCTTATCTTTCCCCCTGAAAGGCCTACAGCCCAGAGAAAGTTAAGCCCTTTTCTGCTTTCCTAATTGCAGGCTTGGAGCTCTGCTTGGGGACATCAGCTCTCTGGAAAAGCCTGATAAGTGGTCTGGTATTTGGCAGCAGCAACAAAGAGGCTGGATTTGGGCTCGGCCGGGCTGTCCAGCATTCCAGGCCCACACCGGGCTGGGGGGACCCTGTGGGAGGGAAGGCAGGCTGAGGCACAGGGGCTGGATCCAAGGGTCTCCCTTTCTCACAGGGCCTGCTGCCCCAGCCCCAGGGCAGATCTAGCTACCGTGGGGGTGCGGAAATGACTCCTGTCCGGCTGCTTCATGCTGAGCCCCACTTGGCTGGGATAGCAAAACGGGTCAGTCTACTGCCAGACCCCTCCTTCTCGCCCAGTTACCCGGTCTGTTTCCCTCCTGCCTCTTCCTTTGAAGTGTGGACAGAACTGGTTCTTGTTCAGCCCAGAGGCCCCAACCCTCCCCACCCCACCCCCAGTTTCTCTAAAATAGGGCCACTAGAAAAGAGGGGTCCTGTCTCAGCAGGTTCCATGCCGTTGAGGGTTGGGGATCCTTAAATGGTCCAAGGAGCCAGCCAGCCTGGGTTGAACGCAGCCCCTGCCTGCCTTCTCCTTCTCATATCCCTCCTGCCCAGCTGCCAACTGGGAAGTGCCAGCTAGGCCAGACAAAAACCGGAAGGACAGACGATGTACCCTCAGCCAGGTGCCAAGCGCACAACTCTAGTTCTCTGGCTTGGTCCCATCTCACCATTTTCCTTTTTCTTCCCTGATGCTTGGGAAGAGAGGTGATCAGTGTCCAGGCTTTGCAATCAAGACAGACATGGGTACACATCCTTGCTCTGGGCTAGTCCTGTGACCTGGGACAGCTTAATTGCCTTCTCTGTGCCTCAGTTTGCTTGTCTGCAAAATAGGATCGCTGTGGTGCTCTTTCTCAGTGTTGTAGAGAGGACTACATGAGATTGTGAATGTAAAACTCTTAGCACGGTGCCTGACAAAGGTAGCTATGATGTTGTTTCTTCCCAGGGTAGAAGGGGAGGTTTCACTTAGAGACAAAGGCACAAAGATTGTTGATGTTTATGGGGCCAGATGGGCCCCTCCTCTTGAGGACCAGCCTCTTCTCATGCCCAGGGTACCTGCCTGCCATCTCTGGTTGGGGGTAGGGGAGTTAAAGGTGGAGCTAACATCTGTTGGGAAACTATTGTGTGTCCTCCATTGTGCTGGGCCCATCCCTGTTTTACAGATGAGGAAACTGAGGCTTCATGATGTGGAGTTCATCCAGGAGTGCACAGCTGTCACGGCGGAGAGGGAACGTGTTCCCACACTTTCATACAGTGCTCTCCCCCACCCCACTGAGCACCTCAGCCCCTCTGTGAAACAGGCAGTAGTGCCGTCCCCATTCTGCAGGTGCGAGACCCAAGGCCCAGACAAGTCACCCGTCTGGCCTGGAGCAGTGGGGTTGGCATGAACTCAGCTATGCCAGCTGGGGAAAGCCCAGCTCATAGGAGCCCCTGGAGGGGCCAATGCTGAGGTCTGTGAGGGAGGCGTGCCGTCCCCTCCTTCAGCAGCAACCCCAGCCCCTCCAGCCCTGCACGATGCACCTGCTCAGAGCGCTCTGAGGAATGGTGCCTCGTATCCAGGCAACAGGCGCAGCAGCCTCGGTCCTCTTCAAGCCACAGGCCTACAAGTCAGGACAGAGCTCCTGCAGACCTCCCTGAAGTGGCTAATTTTCTGCTTTCCAGAAGGAAATAAATCCTAAGGAGTCCAGACTCCTTGGCTCCCCCGATCCTGGAGGGAGGGGGCTTCCAGCCACATCTCCTTGGACTTTCCTCCTGCATAAGCCTGTACATGCACCTCAGGGTACAGTCCCCTTCCGTGCTGCTTCCTTTTCTCTAGTCAGGGCATTTGTCTGCTATAAATTTGCATATTCTTGTTTCCACAGCCATAAAGAACAGGACCATGGGACTCTGGAGCTGCCATTGCAGTCCCTGGGGCTGTCACAGAATCCTCAGGATCCAAAAAGTCTGGGGGTGTCCAGATCTCTGGGCTGTCATAATGCACAAGACCACACAGGTCCCTTGGATGCCAGAAAAAATTCTGGGCCACCAGAAAGTTCCCTGAAACAGCATGAAATCCCAAAAGGTTGCCACAGGAGCTGGGCTGCCCCCGGATCTCTAAGCGATGGAGACCCCTGTGATGCCAGAGGCCTGAGCCACCACAGAAGCCCTGTGCTGTTGTGGAACCATCTTAGAATGCAAATTCTCAGTTACCAAATCCTCCAATGACCCCAGCTACACATTCTCCCTCCTGGCGCCTCATTCAAGCTGTTTCCCTACCTTCTTCTCAACCTCAGCATTAACATTTCTTCCTCCAGGAAGCCCTCCCTGGTGTCTCCTGGGGTCTTGCTAGGTGCCACGGCACACGTGTCATGAGCTCCCTGGGCTCACCCTATTAGAACACTCAGCACACGGGACTGTCATTACCGGGTCATGGGTCTGTCTTCTCTACTAGACTGTGAACTGGAGGTCAGGGGCTGGGTGCCCAACACAGGCAGATGGCCCTTAAGTAATATTACTTGAATAAAGAACTGTATGCTATTAACTTACTAGGCACTTGATGGCTGTGTGACCTTGGGCAAGTCACTTCGCCTCTATGTGCCTCAGTTTTTTCATCTGCACAATCAGGATACTAAGAATAACTATCTCATAAGGCGAGTGTGAGGCGTAAGTAAGTTGTGTAAAGCACTTAAGATGGAGCCTGGCATTTAGTAAGCACGATATACATATCTGCTGTTATTACTTATTTTTTAACCATTTGTGTGTGTGTGTGTGTGTGTGTGGCGAGAACATGTAAGATCTAGTCTCTCAGCAACCTTTACTTACACAATACAGAATTGTTAACTATAGTCACCATATTATACATTAGATCCACAGAATTTACCCATCTTCTAACCGGAAGCTTGTACCCTTTGATCAACACCTCCCCAATGCCCCCACCTCCAGCCCCAAGCCACCACCAATCTCCTCTCTATTTCCACGAGTTTGGCTCTTCTACTTTCCACATATAAGTGAGACCATACGGTATTTGTCTATCTCTGTCTGGCTTATTTCATTCAACATAATGCCTTCAAGTTTCACCCGTGTTGTTGCAAATAGTAGTGTTTCCTTCTTTTTTATGGCTGAGAATAAATACATGCTATCATTAAGTGTGTGTGTGCTCAGCAGGCTTTCACAGGGGCTAGACTTGCGGTGAGGATGGAAAGGGGATTCTCCCACCCTCAGTATTTAACACGAACTGCTGCAATAATAGCGCACACTAATATAGCACTTACTACGTGCCGGGTCTTAACACTTTACACACAATCACTCAACTAATCTCATAGCAACCTTGTAAGTTTGGTGCATGCTATGGACTGAACTGTGACCTCCAAAATTCATATGCTGAAGCCCTGACCCCCAATGCTACTGTATTTGGAGATAGGGCCTTCAAGGAGGTAGTTAAGGTTAAATGAGGCCACAGGGGTGGGACCCTCATTCAATAAGATTGGTGTCCCTATAAGAAGAGGAAGAGATACCAGAGGGGTCTTTCTCTCTCTCTCTCTCTCTCTCTCTCTCTCTCTCTCCACAAAGAAAAAGCCATGTGAGGACGTGGTGAGAAAGCAGTGGTCTGCAAGCCAGGAAGAGAAGCATCACCAGAAATCAAATGTTTTGGCACCTTGATCTTGGACTGTTGACTCCAGAGCTGTGAGAAAATAGCTGCCTGTTATTTCAGCCTCCCATTCTGTCATATTTTGTTATGGCAGCCCAAGCAGGTTAAGACAGTGTAGTAGTATTCTTAATCCCACTTAACACATGAACAGTGAGGCACAGTTGATCTTAAGGAAATTACCCAAAGCCACACCTGGTGAGTGGTAGAGCTGGGGTGTGAACCATGCATTAGCTCCTGAGTCCATGCTCTGAATCACTATCTGAACCTGCTTCCAAGTCCAAGGACATGGGTTGGGTATCCCCGAGGCAAGTGGCCAGGCCTGAGCAGCATGTATAGTCTACCCCAAAGAGAATGGATGGAGGAACTAAGCACATTTCAGCCAACACTTTCAGGCTGCTAATCTCAAGCATCCTGCCTGCTAATCTCAGCATCCTGAAGGCTGGCAGAGAGAAGAGGAACCTAGACATATCCTGTGTGGTTACAAGCCGGTTGTGGCTACAGGGAGGCCATCTTCAACCCAGCCTAGGGTCAGAGCTGCTCCATAATGAAATGGGTTCCCAGGTAAGGTGGTAAGCTCCCTGTCCCTGGAAGTATTCAAGCACTGCTGCTGGACCACGACTTACTGGTGATATTTGGGGGAGAGTGAACAGCAAATGTAGATAGTCTCAACGATTCCCTCCAGACTCAAGCAGCTGTCAAATATTAAAAGAGTCCCTGGAAACTCTTCCCTACCAGAAACTCTGCCTGTTAATTCCTATTCATTTTTCAACTCAGATATTACCTCCTCCAAGAAGTCTTCCTTGACTTGCCTTCCCTCCAAATCCCATGTCCAGGCTGATGGTCTGTGTGGGTCTTGTTGGCCAAACTAGAAACAGTGGGTAGGAGTTATAGGAAGACAGTTTACCCCAATACAAAGATGAGTATACTCCATCTTGTGTTCCAGTATCCACTACTAGAAATGTGGTGCAGGTGTTAAAAGATGGATTTCAAATCAGAGGCACCCAGGGTTTAAATCCTGGCTTCCCCCACTGCCTAGCTGTGTGACTTTGGGTGAGTGCCTCTACCCCTCTGAGCTGCAATTTCCTCAGCTGTAAAATGAATGATTCCATCTCAGAGGAACCAAAAATCAAATGACATCAGCAAGTCTGGCACTTATCATGTGATCAGGACATGCAAATTTCCTTTAGTCTCCAGGGGATAGTGAGCTGCCTGACACAGGGTATATTAAAGCAGATGTCAGAGGGTCCTAGTGTGGGACCCCTAGAAGTACAACCCTGTACTTCTGTAAAGATTACTTCTTGGGTGGCCGGTTAGCTCAGTTAGTTAGAGCGCAGTGCTCATAACACCAAGGTTGTTGGTTCGATCCCCGCATGGGCCACTGAGCTGTGCCCTCGATTAAAGACAACTATTTGACTTGGAGCTGATGGGTTCTGGCGAAACACACTGTTCCCCCTTCCCCCCCCGCAAAAAAAGATTACTTCTTATACTTTACTGCATTGAAGTAAAGATTGTGCTCAGTGTCTCTATGAGTTTTTCCAACTCTAAAAAAATTATACACTTACAACTTGGCCTTGGCTGGCCGTGGAAAGATGGGCATATCACTGAGTGGACACAGTCTCCACCCCGCTCCACCAGGCTATAAAAAACTGGAGCCCACACATGGTGTAGGATCCATTTATATAAAATGTCCAGAAAAGGCAAAATCTATAGAGAGAGCGTAGATTGGTGGTTGACGGGGGCTGGGGGTGGGAACAGGAACTGAAGGCAAATGGGTACCAGATTTCTTTTGGGGGTAATGGAAATATTCTAAAATTAGATTTAGTGATGGTTGCACAACTGTAAGTTTACTACAAATCATTGAATCATACCCTTAAAATGAGCGAGTTTTATGGTGCGTCAAGTCTACCTCCATCAAGCTATTAAAAAGCACCAAACCAGCCCCGCCATCAACAAAGCAGGAGTCCAGAGGGGCCAGCGGCATGGCTGAGGGTGATGGCCACACCCTGCGGTAGCAGTGGCAGGGGCAGGCTGACCTGAGGTCATCGCCAGTCTCCGTGACACCTTCTCTACCTGTGGTTTCACACTGGCACTTTCTTGTTATTTCTTGCCCCGTACGATTTGAGGAAAGGGAACAGACCCACCAGCCCACCTCTTTAAAAACCTGAGGTGAACCTCAGGCGATGTGTGGAGGTGGGGTTCTGCAAAAGGATGAGGCACAGCACGAGGGGGGCCTGCGGGAGACTGGGTCTCCCAGAAGGCTTTGAGACCAGGGCGGGGTGGCAGCTCAGGCCACCTTTTGGTGTGGGGCCTCTGAGTGAGGATAAAAGCCACTGCTTGGTCTGGCCTTGTCTCTAAGGCACTGGTAGGCCTGCTTGAGGGGGAGGCAATGAAGCCAATCTAGTACTGAGCTCCTACTATGTGCCAGGGAGAGATTGACATTTATCCTGGTGACGTGACTGGCTGTGAGGCCTGGAGATCAGCAGAGACCTGTATGGCTCCTACTCTGTGCACTGTGGAGAGATCCGATTTGCTCATGGTTGTAAAGATGTCTGGTTTAAACCTCTCTACAAGTGAGAGGTGGGTAGCTATCAAATCCATTTTAGACAAAAGGACACCAGTGCTCTGGAAGCTAAGTCACTTGCCTGAGGCCACACAGTAGGTAGCAAAGGTCGGATTTGAACCCAGGGTCTGTGCAAAGCAGGAGAATATCTTGCAGAGCAATCGGAACATTGCTCTCTTCATTGGTAGTGAGTTCTCCATCCCTAGAGGTATGTAAGCAGAGGCCCAATGACCACTTCTCAAGGACTCGAAACAGATGACCTCGAAACCCCTGCCAGTCCAGTTAGTCTGTGAGGCCACAAATTCTTGCTGATCATTTCCCTTGAGAGTTAAAACTATACTCAGAGTACAGCAGAAAGGCAGGAGCCCTTCCGAGGGAGGAGACCTAGTGGGCAGGGCCTAGCTGGCACCACCTCAGCTGGAACCACAGCTGCTCTGAACACTCACCACAAATCAGCACTGATTGTTGCTTGGGGCTAATGTGATACTTGAGTGCACATGGCCAGGACAGAGCAGGCATCCCAAGGCTCCAAGCAAGAGCACTTTAGCCTAAACTAGCCCCAGGAGTGGGTGTGGAGGGAGCAGGGGCTGCCAACCCAAAGCTGCTGCCCAGTCAAATGGAACCGTGTCTGGCCCTCCAGTAGGCAGCCTGTTTCATACCTGCCCCACCTTCTGGCCTGCGAGGGCACCCCACCTTCCCTCTCCCCAGTGCTGGCCTCCCCAAGGACTCAGGATCCTGGCTGCGGCTTGCAAGTTCCCTCTTCTCAGCCCTGGACTCACCACAGGATGAGCTCATAGGAGGCCCCTTCCCAAACAAGAGCCTGGGGCCTGGGAGAGGCCCCAGCTGCCTTTCATGTGCCTGCCTGGCCCTGGGAAGGCAATGAGGGAGGCTGGGGCCTCAGGAGGAGGACGGGCCTCTGAGGAAGGGCCTCTGAGGAAGGGGCTGGGCTGGGAGCTTCCCCAGCCACCTCCCTCCATGGGGCTCCCAAGCCAGTATTAATGTGGAGAGGCCAGGGACCCTCCTGACCCACACCGTCACCTACCTAGGCCCCTCAAGGCCCCCTCCCAACCCACCTGGCTCTACCCTCAGAGGGGTCCAGGTTTGCTCTTGCATTTCTTGGTGCTTCTACTCCAGGTCAAGAACGCAGACGTGCAGATGTATGTAGTCTCCTCCACACCAGAGACATCGAGATGGGATGGAAGGCATGAACTCAGACACTAATTACAGCGCAGGACAGTTACAGAATGCTTCCGAGGTGCTACGACAGAGAGGGGCTCCAGAGCTCAATTGGCTCAGCTCCCCTGAGGAAATGTTCTAGCAACAGGGCAGGGCTCCTCCAGGACCCAGGATGTCCCAGCCTCACCCTGCCTCCCTCTCCCCACCCACCGCAGGCTCAGCCAGTGCCCTCCAGAAGAGAGCTTGTCACCCGCTGTGGTCCAGGGCCCTTCACGTCAACCATCCATCCTCCCCACCCTCTTCCCAGGGTGCTGCTCTTCCCACCTTCTCTGCATAAACCCTTTCATGGCTCCCCAGAACCCCTGACGCTCCCCCAGGAACTCCACAGCACGAAAGGCCTATTGATTATCCCCTCCCTTCCCGATGCCCTCTTCTCGCCCTACCCCAGCGGCCCCAGTGTAACACCTGGCATTCTCCTGCTCTGTCCTGCCCCAGGGACTCTGCCAGGAACCTACTCCCCTCCTCCAAGTCACTCACAGATTTCTTTGTCCAGCTCTAAGTTATTCATAGGCCAAGCCTTCCCCAACACCTCCCCCTTCCCCAGCATGGGCCCTGGCACCCTCTTCTCTGTGCTGCCACGTCACAGTGTATTAGACTGCCTGTGGCCTGCCAGTTGCTCTCACTGATCCTCAAACTTGAGCTTTACTCTGAATCCCCTGTAGGGCTTGTCAAAGCCCAAATTGCTGGACCTCACCCCCCAGCCTCCAGTTCATTAGGTCTGGGGCAGGAGTCCGAAAATCCTCATTTCCAAGTTCCCGGGGCCGGCCGAATGGCGCGATGGTTAAGAACTCGCTTGGGATACCAGAGGGCCCCGGTTCGGATCCCACATATGAGGGCCAGTGACACTGCCCTCCACAGCTAAGATGCTGAACAACAG
>NW_017731659.1:551400-609825 GCF_001890085.2 Hipposideros armiger
CCCCAATTCCCCAGCACTGTTCCCATCCCCCCAATTCCCCAATAAAAAAATAAAATAAAAAAAAATCCAAGTTCCCAATCCATGCTGATGCTGCCAGTCTAAGGACCACATTTGAGAAGCGCTCGTTAAACCCTAAGCCCTTTGGGGTCCATCTTGTATGATTTTTCACCTCTGGTCTCTGAAAGAATCTGGCCCATAGCTGGTGCTCAATAAACACGTGAATGAAAGGTATTGATTCATTTGTTGTAGCTGAAGTGGGTGGCAGTAGAATTTACCGAGATGATCTTTTTTTATTAGTTTGCTCCGCTGTGGGCATCCTCTTTTCTCTTTCCTAAGATGGTGGCTAAGTCATTGGGTCCTATGTCTTGGGGGCTGCTGTCACCAAGGCCAGGCACAGAGGTTGCTGGGCCTAGGAGTCTAGTCTACCATCTGGGCTTTGGAAACGTCTTGATGGGTATTAGGCTGGAGCCCATGGAGGTGGAGGGGTGGGACCCAGTGAGGGAAGGGCAGAGGCAGCAGACCTGGGGAGGGGGTTAGGGAGCATCTCTGGAGCTGGCAAGAAGAAGTAGATTTTGTGGGAGCCAAGAGCTATAGGCTCAAGTGCCCTGATCCTGGAACAGTCCTCCCAAGAGGGGACAGGACTTCAGTGGGACTATCTTGGGGTACCTGAGAGAGGCTGGGAGTCTAAACACACAAACTCCTGGCTTACCTTGCTGTGCCCAGGTTGGCATGGAGATGGCCACTGCCCACTGGCCCTCCCTGGACCCTGAGACTGGGCAAAGGGGCCCATCTGTGGGGTCCTGAGTGGACTGAAGTCCAGTAGCCTCCCCACAGTGTTCTGGGTCACATAAAGGCTACTAAGACTCCTACATGATCCTACGGATCAAGACTGCTTCTGCCCCAACATGACAGAGATCGAATGTCCTTCAAATGGGCAGAAGGAGCTCGGTGACAGGTCAAGTCTGATCTAGAGAAATAAAGGCCGAAGGCACCTCTTGCCCCCTGGCGTTGGTAAAACTCAAGCCTGCTTCAAGTCCATTAGCACCGCTAATGCACTGGGCTGTGTGCTGGGCCCCAGCCTCCTCCTATGAGGGAAGGAGTGTGGCAGCAGAGGGCACAGGTGTGGACATGCAGATTGTCAGAAGGCGGACAGGAAGGAGTGATCGTCCTGCCAGGAGCATGGAAGCTTGGAGCCCTGGGCTCCACGACAAAAGAGGGCACCTGGGCATGTGGCCAGACACTGTTTGTGAGCCTGTCCAAAATGTGGCATAACTCAGGCCACCCCCAGGATTCCAGGATACAGCACTGGGGACCCTTAAGACTTGGAGCAAACCGGAGCCAGAAATAACAGGTTTCCCTGAGGTCACAGGCCACCCCTGGCTCCAGCGGGACCATTGGGACACCGGCCTCAGGACTTTGAACCTGGATGGCAATTCAACACAACAGCTGCCTGCCCACTGTTCCCTCTTGACTATGCACCTGTCCCCTGCCCTGAAGGAGGAAAATTCCAGACTTAGAAAGCTCCACATTCAAAGAGAATGTTGCTGCTTTTGCAAAGCAGTCTGCAAAAATCTGGGAGAGAGAAGTTTATGCAACAAATAGCTAAAGGGGTCATTAAACATACTGTCATCATCCTTTCTTGAGCATTTGCCATGTGCTCGGAGCCCTGATTCTTGTTTTAGCACCCATTATTTAATCTAATGCTCATCACAGCCCTATGAGTTGGGTGCTATTAGTGCTATCAATGCCTAGATGAGAAAATAGAATCTGAGAGAGAGAGTAAATCACATGCCCAAGGTCACCCAGCCTAGGAGCTGGGGTCTGAATTCTCGAGTCTGACAGCAAGCTCTCATCCTTAGATCAGGGCACACACCACATTACCTCCCGCAATTGAAATGAGAAACTGACAAGTTCAAAAGCCATTTGTTTTGTGTTCGCTCCATGACTTGAAAACCACCGATTGGACACAGGAGCCAAAATCTAATTGTCACCGGAAAACAAGCTCAGAGCCTGGTGTCTCCAACCACCTTGGAAACTTGGACCAAGGCTAGGAAAGCCTCTGTTACAGTGAATCCACCGTAATCCGGCCACCTGTCCATCCATTCACCGACCACGGACTGAAGCCCCCGCGTGCCAGGCTCTGCGCTGGATGCTGGCGACTACAGAGGGTGAGATGCTCTCAGCCATCAGGAAAGCACCAGATAGGCACAAGGCACATTGGATCCCTCAGCAGCTTCTAATTTGCAGGCTTTTGGCCCTGCAGCAATATCCCAAACTCCTTGCAATTGGGGATCCAAACAGGCATTAAAGGGAGTGAGCATGAAACAGCCCTGTAATCGAGGCCCCGTGGCAAGCCATTCACCCCCTCCAAAATACTTCAGTTTGCACAATGCTGACCCAGAACTTGGCAATCCAATCTATCTCTTCGGTTGTTCCAGGTACAAGGCCAGACCAGCTCACTGTGGTGGATTTTCTGTCAGTTCAATGGGGCCTTAGCTTCAAGATGGAGAGGGAAGGGTTGGTTATGCAAAGTTGCAGGAGCCATGGAAGGCAGGGCTGGGATTTCTACCCAGGGCTCCAGCCTGCAGACCTGAGCATATTCATCATGCTTGGTTTGAAGTCCTTAGGCCAGTGATATCTGTGGGGCCAGCTGGAGGGCAGAGGCTGCCCCAAAGTCAGCCTGAGCCGTGGGGAGCAGGCAGCTTGGGTATCCCGTTCAACAGGACCCCATGAACCTTTCAGAGTCCCAGGCACCCAGCAAGTGCTCAATAAATACCTGATGAATGAATGAATAAATGTGATTGTGAGGAAGATGCTGTACCCCCATTTGGAGATGGGAGGGGTGTGGCTCTTGGCCCCATCAATGAATTTTGGGGGGCATGAACTTAGGCTGCTCTACAGGGACCCATGCACCAACGACTGCATTGGGGATTCCTCCCACAGAGTTACAAAGCTGAAAATATAATAACACCAACAGCATCAGTGCTTATCACAAGGTACTGACCCTCTGGCAAGAGCACTGTGAAGCGCTTTATCTCACTGTTCGTCTCATTTAATGTTCACATCAGTATTGTGAGATATGTCATGTTATTATCCCTAATTTACAGAGGAGAAAGCTGAGGCTCAGAGGTCCATGGTCATACCAGCAGAGCTGGAAACTGAACCCAGGTCTGACTTGGAATAGAAAGCTTAACGCTAGAAGGGGCCTCACCCTTTGCTTTACAGACAACAAACTATAGGACAGGGAGGCTAAGGACATCAGCAGCAGAGCTGGGGTAAGACCCGAGTCTCCTGATTTCCAGCTGAGGGTCCACCTGGAGGCCTGCTGCTTGGGAAACTGGAAGTGAATGTGCTTTCTAAGTTCTGTAAAGAACCTCGGAGACGCGAGTGGAGCGTCAACTACTCTTGGTCCCTGTGCAGCACCTTCTCTTCTAAAGCCCCTCTTCCCCCCAAAATTCCATTTCCTGAGGATGGAGGGGAAAACAAGGAAAAATGGAAGAGCTACTTAACTCCAAACCTGTGCTGTGGTTTAAGGCAACCTTGAAGATGGCCACAGGCCTGCATGGCCAAGCCTGGAGGCCTGCACGGAAGAGGCTGACTGCCTTCCTCTCACTTCCTGTCGGACACAGTATTCCAAGCTCCACGGTCCCAGCTCCAGGCCCTTGCTCTCACTGTTTCTTCCTCCTGGGATGCCCTTCCCAGCATCCTCACCTGTCCCGTATCCCACCCTGTTTCAAAGCCCCTTCAAATGCACCATGTTCCCTGATCTTCTACCATCATCACCACCCAGAAGTGGTCTCTCAATCTGATCTTGGAAGCCCCAAGTCTTCTTTTACATCTCTGCTCTGAACCCTCTCATTCTCCACCTTGGCTGACAGGGATTTACTTTCATGTCTGTCTCCCTTTCAACAGGCCAGGGGCCCCTGGAGGGGGCCTCTTAGCGCTGACCCCTGAGGTGCTGCTGAATGAACGGAGAAGGACTGGGAATGGGGGTTGGCTTACCTGTTGCTCACCTGTGCACATCCCCAGCCGGGTTTGCATAGAGATCTCTAACCATGGCCTTTCTTCCCTCTCCAGGACCCATCACAAGCTGCACCTTATACTCTGTCCTAGATGGTGAGGACCAAGTCATTCTAGAAGGGACCACAGTGGTCTAGAGATCATCTCTGCCGATCATTCATAAGTGGGGACTTTAAAAAATAGTGTGGAAAGTAACCAACACCCACCCAGTCTGACTATGGTTTGGCACTGAACGGCACGCTGGACAAGAGGTTGGGGGCAAGACATGCACAGGAAGTGTCCTGCCCTCAGCAGATCTTCCAGGAGAGAAGGCAGGGGACACCCCCCCCCCCATTCCCAGCTAAAGGAATGGCGTCTGGCATAAGGTAAGAACTCAACAGCCACTGGCTGAACAAATGAATTACTACTCATTGCCCTGCAAGCACTGAGCACACCATATAAGGCAGCGTGATGCTGAATGCTGAGCCGTCTGCGTGGTGAGTCAGGGCTGCAGAATCCACAGGCAAGAGAGATTCAGAGAGAGAGAGAGAAAGAGAGGAGGGAGGACTAGTGAAGGGCCAGGAGGTTTGTGGTTGACCAAAATCAAGCAAAGGACAGATCTTAAAAAGCACTTGGCCACAGTGGCCTGGGAGGCAGCAGTATATACTGTGGTTTTCCATCTTATTTTCTGCAGAGCAATCTTTTTTCAAATGAAATCATACACCGCACCCTAAAGACAGAACAGAGCTGCCGCAGCGGATATCGGCTGGGACTGCGAGGCTGGCCTGCTCACCTATGCCCTGGAACCCCACACAGGCCCTGGGGCCCCTCGAGCATGGGTCTCCTGCTCAGTCAGAGACTGCCTCCTCTCTTCCCCCTTCCCTCTGAGAAGCCTCAGGAAGGCGGTGGCTGAGGGGAGGCTGTGGTCACTCCTCTGGGAAGGGGGCGGGTCTTCTGGGAGGCCACCTATGGCACGTAAATGCTAATGTAGCTCAGGGAACGTTCCTAAGAGATAAGGCGATAGAGGTGAGGGTGGGAATGGGGGTGAATGGAAAAAGGAAAAGGTCCTTCGAGCAAGTGGAGGGAAACCCAAGGCAGCCAGGTATGGGGTGGGTGAGATGGTAGGGTAGTTGCTAAGGAGCACAGAGATTTCAATATGGGAAGGACTTTCGGGGGCCAATCCTTTTGAAAAGTGAAGCCCCACCTGCAGATACATCGTGTGTGTGCACGCTCGTGTATATACACGCATAAATCAAGCTTTCAGATACCAGATCCACTGAAACTGAGGTGCAACTGTCAAAGGCTGTCCCTGGTGCTGTAAGCCACAGGGAGGACCTGTTTGGGACAAACCAGCCATCCTGCTTACTACATGCCCGCCACCCCCTACCCTGGCACCAATAGGGAGCATCTGTTTTTTTGTCTGCCTAGCATTCCCTCCTACTTCTGAAAATGGCACCTGGGGTTTCCCTTTGGGGTACCAGCCCTCTCACACTTTCAAGCCTACTCTCCCAACACACAACACACACACCCTCACCACCCACCACCCAGCACTGAGCTAGTCTGGCCAATCAGCCTATTCTCTCCCCTTGGTTTCAGTGATTGGTCAGAAGTGGTCATGTGACCCAAGCCCAGCCAATACGCTTCAACTCTGGGACTTTTGTTGGAACTCCTGGGAAGAAATTCTCCCTCCATTGGATTTGACATGAGCAGGATGTCAGTCTGGAGCAGCTGTTCAGTGCCCCACTGCCACGTGGGGAGTGCCTGTTGGGGACGCAGCCCACGGGAAGGAAGCAGAGGGCACAGACATGGGCACCATTTGAGCCTTAGATTTAGCCCTGCCTTGGACACCAATAAACAGGCTGCAAATTGCCAACATAGTGGAAACCGATGAAAAGCCAATAAGTTGCCTGTCTTGCTTAATCGGGTTTGAGTTGAGTATTGACTGACTCCCGACTGATGCATCTGACCTCAGTTCAGCCTTTACCCAGCCTCTCATCACCCCCATCTCCCCTGTAGCCAGCCTTCACTTCTGGCTGCTCACTGGGTCTTACTGACCTCGGCAGCAGCTTTAACCTTCCCCTCAAACCCTAGAACTGGGCACAGGGCAGCAGCCTGTGCCCCAGCCTTCCCAGCTGTCTGGCTCCTCCTAGGGTTGTGTTTTGGCTAATCAGGTGGGACGCCTCCAGCCTTGGCTCAACCACTCCCTCTGCCCCACCTCTCACGGTCCTGCCTCTTTGACCTTTGGTCCTGCTGAGGCAGACAGATACCAAACACTGAATGAGGCTCTGGGATCCAGCCCCCCTCCAGCTTAGGGCAGAAAGAGTCCCCCCAGGGCGTTGGTCCTGTCTCAGAGAGGCCTGCCATGGGAGAGGCTAATAGCAGGAAGATACTGGGCTCAGGTGTCAAGCAGGCCCAGAAGGCTTCCTGGGTCTCTTACCTGCTGTACCACCATGAGCAAGTTGCCCTCTCTAAGTTTCATAATCCACACTTTTAAAATGGGGCTCACACCACTACACACCTAATAGAAGGACAAAAATCCACAAAAATGGCAGCGCCAATTGCTGACACGGATGCTGAGAAGCAGGAATGCCCACTCATTCCTGGTGGGAATGCAAAGGGGGTATGTGTGGCCACTTTAGAAGACAGCTTGGCAGTAAAAAATCTAAAATGCTCTTACCATACATTTCATTAGTTATGGTCCCAGGTATTTACCCAAAAGGTTAAGGCTTACGTCCACATAAAAGCCTGCATGTGAATGTTTATAGCTGCTTTATTCATAATCACCCCGAACTGGAAGCAACCAAGGTGTCCTTAATAGGTGAATGGATAAACAAACTGTGGCACACCCAATGGAATACTATTCAGCGATAAAAAGGAGATATCAAGCCATGAAAAGAAATGGAGGCACTTTAAATGCATATTGTTAAGTGAAAGAAGCCAATCTGAAAAGGCTATATACGGAGTGATTTCAATTATATGACACTCTGGAAAAGGCAAAACTATGGAAGCAGTTAAAAGATCACTGGTTGGGCCGGCCGAGTGGCGTGATGGTTAAGAACTGGCTTGGGATGCCAGAGGGCCCCGGTTCGGATCCCACGTTTGAGGGCCAGTGACACTGCCCTCCACAGCTAAGATGCTGAACAACAGCTCAACCTGGAGCTGGGCTGCTGTGAGTCGCTGGCGACGGCAGGCTGCAGCCCCTGCTGTAGTGGGTTGCCATGGGCTACCGTATGTAGCCAGCAGCCAGCATGAGCGGCCGTCCAGAAGCCGGCGACTGGTGTGCCTCGCCCGGGAAGAGCGCAATGATGGTGCCAACTTGGGCCAGTGAAGCAGTGTCCTCCACAACTAGACTGAAAGACCAAAACGACAGCAACTTGTCTGTTCCCCTTCCCCCAATTCCCCAGCACTGTTGCCATCCTCCCAATTCCCCAATAAAAATCTTAAAAAAAAAAAAAAGATCACTGGTTATGAGGGAGAAGAAAGGGAGGGAGGATGAAAAAAAGGTGGGTGGAGGGCCGGCCGAGTGGCTCAGTTGGTTAAGAGCTCGCTCAAGAGTTTGAGCTCTGAGCAACAGCGGTTCAATTCCCGGCCCGAGCTGAGCTGCCAACAGGTGGCAGGACGGCTCAGCTAAAGAAAAAAAAAAAAGGGAGGTGGTGGATCATCTTGTCTGGCAAAGTGGAGGGTCCCCAAAATCCATTTTCCTCTTCTTCCATTGAAATAGAATTGTAATTGGGAAGATGGCCACCCAGAATAAAGACTCTAATTTCTAGCTTCACTTGCAGCCAGGTGTGTCATATATGTATGTACATTCCAGCCAGTGGGACATGAATGGAAATGATGGATGTGCCCTCTTAAAGGAAGGGGCGCCCTCTCCTTTTCTGATTTTCCCTTCTTGCTCAGTAGAATGGAGAGACTGACATGGGCCATCATGGGTCATGTAGACAAGCGATGATAGAGCCACAGAACAGAAGGAACTTGAGTCCCTAATGTTTCTGTGTAGAAGAATCCCTTTAGCTCAGAATTTTTCTTAGAGAAAAATCAACCACACTTTTGTTTAAGGAGCTGTTGCTTTTGTCAAACATGACCAAACCCATATTCTGACTCATGCAAGGACCTTCAAGAATTGTTCTGAGGGTTCTGCATAATATAGGTAAAGCAGCTTCACACATTCATTCATTCCTTCAACAAATAATGTCCAGTTTGCTCTACTGGGATCTGGGGATTTAACTAAGAACAAGACAGATAAGCCTCTGCCCTTGCGGAGTCCACATTCTAGCGCAAATGTGAACTCCATCAATGTGAGAAGGAACTAATTACAAATTGTCATGGGTGCAGGCCTACTATTAGTCACAGCTAATGTTTATTGGGTTCTGAGCTTACTATGTGTCCATCCTGCTCTAAGCCCTTTTCATAGATGACCTTATTTCATCTTTACTACACACTGAAAAGGTGGGTGCGATTGTTTCCTTGTTTGACTGACGAGGAAGCTGAGACACAGAAAGGCTGAGGAACCTGCTCAAATCCTGGTGGATCCAGGATTTGAACCCAGGTCTGTTGGACTTTAGAGCTTTAATCACTGGGCTCTCCTGCTAATGATCATGAAAATGCACTGTGATAAAGAATGATAAGTTGCCCTACTGACAGTTACAATCAGCAACAACAAAAGCAGTATAAAACCTGTGCTGAACAAGCATGAACTCCCTTACCTGGGTGGCCAGCGTTGGGAGGTCTGGAAAAGGTATGTGCCCACGTTTCTAGGAGCCAAATTCAAAGAGTTCAACTTGCTCTGGGGACAGAGTCAGAAGCTCTTGCCACTGGAAGCTTGGGACTGTCCCGGAGGGTGTCCACCTGTTCAAAGACAAGCAGAACCAGTCAGGACTGCCTCGTTGGGGGAGATCTCACCCGCCTGAGGTCTCTTCGTTTTGTTTGAAATGCTCTCTGGTCCCCGAGGAGGCAGTGTGACAAAGCAAAGACGACAGAAGCCTGGGGTTACACATCAGGATTGGTGAGACAACATCTAGGTCTCAGCTGAACTTGCCTAGAGATGATTCTAAGATGCACAGATATGCATACGCCTGTGTGTGTACATCCCGAAAAAAAAACATAAGCATCACACCCACTGTGTCTAGCACCGTGCCCTTTGCAGAGCAGAGACGCTTGACAAATGTTTCATGGTTTGCTTTGATATAAAACATAATTTTACATTTCTGAGTCAGTGGAAACTCCGGAAGAGTTCAAGTGCATTAGAGGAAAGATCCCTCCTCATGTGCAAATGCTCCATCCAGCCAGACCAATGGCTTCATTTTACCAATGAAGTGATTGACACCCAGAAAGGGGCAGTTACTTGTCCAAAGTCACACAGCAAGTTGGTGGTAGAGTGAGGCCTAAACCCGGGGTCTCTCCTGACTCTTGGCTGGGTGCTCTCTCCAGGGGTTCACCCCCTCCTCTCTAGTTGTCAGCCTTGCAGCCCCTGAAGCAGCCCATGCGCATGGCCGGGGTCCGCTGCATGCCTGTCAGGTGGATGTTGGGACAGCCAGAATGGAGAATGGTTTCCTGGCTGTGTTCAAGCCCGGACAAGGTGCAGGAAGCAATGCCCATAGTGGTCGGGAGCTTTGGAAGCATGTGGACCCCGGCCCCAGGCTGGGGTGACCTCGTTCTAGCAATGGGACCTTGGGCAATTCAGGTCTCTTTAGAGTGTCAGTCTCCTTGTCTGTAAAACAGGGATAATGAGAGCATCTCTCTTCAATGACTGCAGGGAGTTCAACTGGCTTTCATAAGTCTGTGAGGCCCACAGCAGAGCATTTGGCACACAGCAAGAGCTCAATAAATGTTAGGGAGGTGATGCAGGGCAGGATATTGTGAGTGTCTGTGGGGGAGGCGGAGCACTGGACTGGGAGTCGCTTTGTGTCCTTGGCACATCTTTAGGCAAAAATCTCTTAATTCCAGCAATCATTTGTTTCCCCTGATCCCACTTCTCAGAGACCAGCGTGGGCCCCCAGCCCAGCACACCTGCTTTTCCCTCTGGGCTGCAAACTCCCCACAGGACCCCACAGCCCAGCCCACATTTCACCAGCCAGCAAAATGCAAATGTCATTAGCGCTCTGCAAGCTGGTGAACGCTAATGTCGCACCAGACGGCAACCAGAGCGTGAGAACTGGGGGAGGGGTGGGGATGGGATGGGTTCTCCAGGAAGGGGTGGCATTCTCCGCTTTTTCCAAAAGGGTATGGTAAAGAGATAAATAAATGGCTGCAGGAAAGAGGTGACAACGGGGGTTGTTTTAGCGGCATGCTACACAGCTGCGCCTTTCTCACCGGCTCACCATGGCCACCTGTGGTCGCTGCTTCAGTCCCTTGTAGATGACAAGCATGTGTCAGCCTCTCTGGGCCTCTTCCCCACTTGATACACTTACACACTTGATAAAGAGTCTCCTCTGGGGGACCCCAAGCCTCCATCTTTTACTTCCACCCCAGTCCACACTTGCTCCCTCAAACCTGCTGAGAAGCAGGCCACCCACCCCATTAACAGGCCCACGGGAGGGGGAGCATCCCTCCATGGAGGAGGTGGCAGCAGTGGACCCCCACAGACCCGCGGGCAGGAGGCCTGGGGTCCCCGTCCACAGCAAACTAACCTGCTGTGAGCACACAGGCATGTCCTTCCCTTTGGGAGGCCTTGGTTTCTCCACGTGCGAAAGGGCGTGTTGGAGCCACGGTCAGTCCACACAATCACTCAGGGTCAGCTCCAAAACCCAGCGCTCTAATAACTCACAGGCAGAGATGCCAATGGAAGGTCCCTCCTCTAATTTCCTTATGACCCCAGCAGGCACAGTGAGGCTTCCTGGTAGAGAGGGCAAATGTGTGTGGGTGGAGATGAGGGCAGGGTGATGTGGGCAGCGGGACCAGGGTGAGCAAAGACACAGAGATAGCCAAGCGGGGGGCCTCGAGCCAAGGCCACCCGGACAGGTGGAGTGGGAAGCGAGATGGAAACGTCCCGTGGTCAGTGCTTACCACGTCTTTCCCTGTTTAACCCTAACAGTGCTTTCATCCCCATTTGATTGATGAGATACTGAGGCTTAGACAGGTGAAGTAACGCAGCAGCCACACGGCTGTTACATAACACAGATTGGGTTTGAACCCAATGTAATGTAAGAGCAGAAGCTCTTGATCACTGTGGGGTGCCGCCATCTAGACTGTTTAAAATAGAACGTGAACTAGAGAAATTCAGGAGTGTGTCATAAATGCATGCTGATGAGCTCCCTGGCACATGGGGGCGGGCGACACTGTGTGTGTGTGTGTGTGTGTGTGCGCGCGCGTGAGTGCATGCACGGAACGGGGGCGATCAGAGTGTGAATGTGTGTACGTTATAAATGTGTGTGTGTGTCACTGCCAAAGGAAGCTACTTCCCTGGGTCCAGGCCCAGAGATGCCGGATGGGGAGGACGTGCTTGAGTGGCCGACAGGGCCGAGGAGAGGACAGTCAGAAGACCCTGGCCATCCCGCCGCGGCCCAGGAAGCTCTGCTCTTCAGCTGGGAGCTGGGCTTGTCCTCACAGGTCCTGCCATATGGGCATGGCCTGCGTCACCTGTCCCTGGATCTCACACTCCCAAAGGCTGAACGCACCACTACCCAGGAGAGAGGCACGTCCTGCCCTCAGCCTGGCAACGTCCTTGGCTCAGTCTCCTCTGTGGTCCCTCAGGCTGCCTGCCCCAGCTGGGGGGAACAGGTCCTGCAGATCAAGCTCCGCATAGACACAGGCTGCTGTGAGGGTAGGGAGGCCAGTAAGCGACGGGCCATACTGGCTGGGGAGATAGAGACAAGGTAACTGAGGGTCAGCCAGACCTGTATTCCAGCCCAGGCCCTGTCACTAGCCACTGGCTGTGTGATTCAGGCATGCAACCCACCTCTCTGAGCCTCAGTAGAACCTCACAGAACTGCGGAGATGACAAGCTAATGGAAAGTACATGCAAACTGTAATGTGCTGGGTCTATGACACAGCTGCGGTTCTAATCCCAGTGGTCCAGATAACCCAGGAAGTAGTAGAGAGCTACTCAGGAGCTTCGACTGAGAATCCGGCCAATGCCTTTATGTAAATACGGCCCTCTCTCCCCTCCTCTGGTGTCTAGTTTTCTTTGTCACAATTCGCTATTAACATCATAGCTGGATTTTCATCTGCCATAAACCAGAGGCCATTCAAGCAGTAGTGAGCTGAGCAAAGGGGGCCCAGGATAGGTAAGTTTTGATGGGAGGAGAGAGGAAAATGGGTTTATATTTGAGTCACTGACCAAGAAGGAATGTGACAATTCTAGGAAGACAGAAGGAAACTTGTAGAGGCGTCGGAGGCAGAGCTGTTGAGAATTAATAGAACCTGGACAAAGTCTTCCCCTAAATTTGCACTGGGCTGGCCCTGAACGCCACAGAGAAGACACAGGCGTTCTGTTTCCTGGAGGCCACAGGCGATATGAGCATTGGCTCATTGGGTGAGCGTTAATTCAACATGTGCTGTGTACCTGGGCCTCTGGGGATGCCAGAGATGAGTGAGGCACAGACTACACCTTCAAAGGAGCTCACTGTTATGAGGAAGAGAAGGCAATGGCTTTGTCTTCATAGTTCAAGGTGGCTAACGAGGGCTCCTCACAATGCTCGGAGTTCAGAGGAGGGAGGGGCCCTTTCCTCCTTGAGCCCCAGCGAAGGCTTCCTGGAAGAGGGGGCAGATTTGAATGTATGGAGGGGAGAGGAAGGCACTGTGGGCAGAGGGACCAGGGTGAGCAGAGGCATGGCGGTACCCTAGTGTGGCATGGGTATTCAGGACTATGAGCCAGGGGCAGAATGGGAAATGAAACAGGAAGGGAAGGCAGGGGCTGAATGGTGAAGGCCCTTGAATGCCAGGCTAAGGATGATGAACTTAATCTGCAGGCAATGGGGAGACACCCAAGGTCATAGAGCATAGGTGTGCTCCAGGTAGATGAAAAGCAGGAGGGAGCCCAGGCAAGTGGAAACAAAGGATGAGAGGATGAAAGGAAGATGCGCAGGGCCTGGTGGTGGTGGGAGAGTAAAGGGATGATGGGGTGGGGGACCCCAAATTGGCAGGCTTGGGGGAAGGGAGACAGGTGTAGGAGGAAAGATGACCATTGCACTTAGACATCTTGGGTTTGCAACCCAGTTCTGCCACCATTACCAACTGTGTGGCCTCAGGCAGGTCATTTAACCTCTCTAGGCCTAAGTTTCCTCCCCTATAAAGTAAAAAAAATAAAGCCCCTTTTGTAGGGATGTAGAATTCAACCAGATAACATATGAGAAGCACTTTGAACACAGTGAGTGTTGGATTGTTGCTTTCTAAAATTTAAGCATTTATTGCTTTTACTAATTAGTGGTGCACTTCCCTATTAAAAAGAAGGACACCAAAGCTCAAGGTCAAATGGCTGGCTGGAATTGGCCATGCTGGGCCTCGAATCACAGGAGAAGCAAGTTATGAGCAAATAAACCTGGGATGACTCAGAGAAGAGTCTTGATTTTAAAATATTGCTCAAGAAAAGGGCTGTTTTATGACTTTTGCACTGTGTGCTTATTAAATCCAAGCTATAAATGTGAACTAATAAGTAAAATGAGTTAAGTTAATGAAAAAAATCAACCTTCAGGATGGAACCATATTACCTAATGGCAGTCCATAAACATAAACATAAAAATTTAAAATACAAGAATGAATTGCAATGCCCAGAAGCTCGAGGATTCTGCAATTTCTCTGTGAGAAATAAAAGCTATTGATTTTAGCTTAGGTTCTCATCGCTCATGAGTGAGTCTTTGAGAAGTCATAAAGGAAGGAATTATGTCTGATTGTTTACTCACTAAGGATCGGATGTATTGAATTTAAATTGTCTCCAATTCCTAATTAGTACAAACCAAATTAGAATCCGAGCATGGCAGATCTGAAAAGGCCTTTGGAGGCCTCTGAGCTTCGTTTTCTTTCTTTGTTTGATAGACCTGGAACCCGAGGGACAGAGAAGGAGAGTAACTTGCCCAAGATCACACAGCAAGTGGGGTACGATTCGAGCTATTGTATAACCAGGGCTCCTGGCTCCCAGGTCAGTGTCCTGCTCTGCAGCCTGTGGGATCAGATCATTAAGTCCAGGCCTAATGGGTGTGCTGGGGTGCTACCTGGGCCTGAGAGGTGGCTCCTACAATAACTTTCTTTCCCGGTTGCTAGGAAAAAGTAACCTGCCCAAGAAAGGGCCCTCGAAGTCTAACACTGATAGCACAGTGAGTTCTAAGACATGTTAGCATATTGTCAGCTAAGGAGCGCTGAGGCCCTGGGCCAACCTACTGAGCCAAGCAGCTCAGTTGGGATGGAGATACATGCGGCGGGGGCGGGGAAGGACCTGTTCTGAGAGGGGCCTCAGGGTGGTACAGTCCCAAGGCCAGGTCAGTTCCTCCCCATGTCCCAGCGGAGGGCGGGGACACAAAGGCCTTAATCTATGGTGGGGACCGGAGCAGCCTCAACTCAGCCAGGGGCTCGCGCAAGCTCGCTCACGCTCTCTCTCTCTCTCTCCTCTCTCTCCTCTCTCTCTCTCTCTCTCTCTCTCTCTCTCTCTCTCTCTCTCACCACAGCGACCAAGGAGCTGTGCATGTGACACAGGCACGCATGCGTATGTGTGTGTATGTTAAGCTTCAGCCTGTACATGATTATGAAGCAGATGTTTAATTACTACCTGCGTGTTATTAATCAACACGATTAATACACAACCCATACCACATAATTACTTAGCAATTACACCAAAACGAAATATTTTACTGCTGATGGTTTGCTAATTACCCGGCCTTGCCAAAGGACAGGTATAATGGGCAGCGATTTTTCTACCTTCCTCTCCTTCCTTTTCTGCCTCCCCTGCCCTCTCATTAATCTTCTGGGCGGATATCCCACCACACAGACTGGGGGGAGCCCAGGCAGGCTGCTGGCCTCCTCCCCGAGGTGATGTATCTGCACTCACATTGGTTTTTATGGGAACCCTAAATCGTCCTGCCCTCACCTCTCAGCTCTCCAGCTTGGAAAAGCATGTCCTTTCCGGAGTAAAGCTGGTCTCTTGTAGTCCTGTGATGGAGACGCAGTGTGTGGCTGGGGTTACGTAGGAAAGCCCTGTCCACAGCTGCCTGGCGTTGAAGCCTAGCTATGTGCTTACTGGCTGCGGGCTCTATGTCAGGTTAACTATGCCTCCGTCTCACCATGTGTAAGACGGAGATGATAATAGTAATTACCTCAGGGGTTTCTTGTGAGTATTTAATAAGACAGAATATATAAAGCACCACAGTGCCTGGCACAGAGTAAGGCTTTGGTAATACCAGTATAACTATTATTATTATTTACCCAGAAATGGCCCCTCCAGGAATCTTCCCAATCACAGAGTCTCCCAAACATTCAGGTTTTTGGATTCCTCTCTTCCTCCTTTCCCCCAACAGCTCAGTCCCAATACCTGGAAACATCCTACCTCGGCCCCTCCCCTCTGCCTGTCGTCTCCACCGTCTTCCCTAATCTAAGCCTTCATCCTCTTCACATGTGGCTCACAGCCACAGCCTCCACACAGTCTCCCTACTGCCCACCCGTGCCCCCCGTCCATCCTTCAGTAGGCCAGGAGATAGAGCTTCAGGAGTGGGGCTTGGACCATGCCACTCTCCTGCTCAACAACCTTCCGTAGCTCCCCATTGCCTACGCAGCAAGGTCCACCTCCCCTTCTGGAGTTTTAGGCCCTGGAAGATCACTAGTGCCTCAAATTCCACCTTCATTTCTTAAAGCATTAACATAAGTACCTTAGTTTTTCATGGGGGGGGGGAGGGGGGGAGGGAGGAAGGAAGGAAGGAAGAAAGTCTTGCTAGATTTTAGAGGCCTCCATGCCCACCATGCTGGGATGCCCAGAGCATTTTATAAGCCTGCATATTTCCAGACTCTGGGTTTACCCTTCATTGTTCATTGCCAGACCGTTTTTGGTTCCCTCCCACTTCGCTTGACAAATGTCTTCCCTAAACCCAGCTGCATTTAAGCACAGTCGATCTTTCAGGGCACAGTAACCACATGTCTAGCTGAGCAAAGAGACCATATAAGGGCCCTCAGATGCAGGGGCCAGTATATGGTCTGCTTGAGAGGAGTGTGTAAGGGACATGGCGATAGACTCCAGCACAGACAGCACGCATTGTAGAGAGAGGGCCAAGGGTGTGTGCATGTGTGCATGGCGTGTACACATTCCCATAATAGGGCCGATGCAGCTACTTCTGACAGTGAAACAACTCTTTCAGCTACCAAAGTATCAAATAGCGTGAACCATTCGTTCAATCATTCAATAAACATAAGATTGCAGAGGAAATTCATGGAGGGGCATCGGAGACTATAGGGGTTCTGGGTTTTCCTTCTTTGTCTGAAGTTCAAGTCTTAGTCGTTGGCGCTCTGAAGCTCTCTCCCAAGAAGCTGATGAAAAGGTTTCCAGGGAGCACTGGTTCTGTTTCTCTTGCCTGAGATTTACATAAAGCTCCCTGCTCAACCACAGGGCAAGGGCACAGGGCACGTGCTCCAGGCACCAGCCTCTGGGTGACAGCAGAGGCAGGACTAGGCCTCCCCCCCACTCCATGGAAACCAGGAAGCAGGACAGCTCCAGGTAAAGGCAGGGAGGGCTGGGGTTTACTGCCTGGGTTCAGTTTGCACTCAGAGGCAGCCAGCTTGTGGCCACTCCTCTACTGGCCAGCATTCAGCTGTATATGATGGAGGCAGCTGAGGACAGACACTTCCTTCCTCTCCCCCTGGGCCTCCGTGCCCCCTCCCCCCACCAGGTTCTGGCTCTTCACTCACACATATGCACACACTCCCCCCACCACACACACACATACACACACACACGCATGCACACATGCACATGTGGCAAAATCTGGTGTTACAGTAAAATAATAAGGCCAAAGTTTTACTGTGCTGACCAAGAGGCAGGAAACCTTTGTTCACAGCTCTGGGACAGCGTTGCTGTGTGCCCTGGGTAGATCATGTGCCCTCTCTGGGCTTTTACTTTCTCCTCTTTAAAATGAGACAGGGGTATTCAATGATCTTCAACCCTTGAGTGAAAGGAAGGGGCTCAGTCCCCGCAGATGGGTAAAGGAGAGGTGAAGAGGAATCTGAAGAGCCCAGGGGTCCCTGTGATGGAATGACCTGTGCCTGGAAGAAAGCCAGCTGGGTGTCTACTGGAGCAAGAATTGGGGTCTCCTGCACCTTGCCTCATCGGTGGGTGAAGCTGAATTCAAATGTCCACCACTTGTTATGTGACTTTGGAAGCCTTATGGGAACCTCTCTGAGCCTCAGTTTCCTCATCTGTAAAATGGGGACAATGACACGTCTCATTCACAGTGTGAAATGAGAAGGCACAGGAGCTTGCCCAGCATGGTGTCTGCCCCCAAGTGAGCCTCAGTAAGTGGAAGCTATTATCAGCATTATAGCTCCGCCCACATTCTGAGGAACCTCCAACCAGGCAGCTCACTCACCCCTCTGTGCTAACCTCAGGCCGGCAGGGACCCTGGAAAGTGGATTATCTTCATCCTGGTCCTGACTGGGACCTGGCAGCCACAGCCCTGAAGGGGGCCCTGCCTGACAGTATCCCAGCCACACATGGACACTGTTCCGAAGTGTTCACATTGTTAAGAGACACAACAGGCCCAAAATGGAGTCACTTGTGCTAAGCCCCACTTCAGCAAACCAAGGCGAAATACAAAACCTAACTGCAGTTTCAGCCTCTCCCAGAAATGTAATCTTAACCAGTCAGTCTGCAATTTCCTGGTCAGCACTAGTGAGGTAACCCCCAAAGACCCCTTCCATCTCACGAAGGAGAGTGACCTAACTCTGAAACCATCCACTCTCTGCTAGAAATTTCCTTTTCCCACTCCCTTCTGCCTATGAAAGCCTGCCATTTTGTACAGCTCCTGGAAGCGCCTTTTTATTTGCTGGATGGGATGCTACCAAATTCATGAATCATTGAATAAAGCCAGTTAGATCTTTCAGTTTACTCAGTTGAATTTTGTTTTTTAACAACATCGGTCCTCTGGATGAACAGTGGCCATTGCTTGGAGCCGTGAGAAAAGGAACCTGGCATGAGGGGTTATAATCTCACCCGCTATGTGTTATTTATTTATTTTTTTTACAAGCAAAGTGTATCCGTGTATCCTTACTAAATAACAATGGGAATAAATTAATCATTTGGAGTTAAACACCTCTGGGGAAATCCCAGGCCTTGGCTGAACCAATGCTAACGACTCCAGCTGTGTTTCTCATTCCTGGAGGAAAGGAGGCCAGAGAGCACAGTGCTTTCTCCTCCCTCTCGGCCCTGGGGACAGGGGTTAAGAGGAATCACAAAGTCCGTCTCCTGCCTATAGGGGGAAGGAGACCACGTGAGGCCAGGCCTGGCAGGAGAGGCCCTATTCTGGGGTGGTCTCCACGCAGAAGGTGAGAGCAAGGAGCCTGACTCTACCCACCCCTGGGTGCTGAGGGCCTACTGTGCGCCAGGCCCAGTGGAGCTGCTGTCCACAGGGCATGTGATGCATCCTCCCATAGACCCTGTGCAGAAGGGAGCGCTAAACAGAGACCCCGAGAGGTTGATGATCCCAGTAAGTGGCAGAAGGAAGTTTCACACGTAGGTCTGTCAGGTGCCACGGCCAATGTTTCCTTCCTGATTCCAAAGTTAGGAATTAGGGGGTATGCCGGTGCTGCACCCCGACCCTTTCCTTGGACAGTGCACCCCTCTCCTAACCATGGCAGCGCTGGCTGCTAAAGGCTCCACCTGCACCTTCTCTGGGGGGACTGCTGGCTCCTGGCTGTTTGGAGCCACATCACTTAGAGATGTCTGGGAGGCCACAACCCACGTACCACCCCCCCAAGCGTAGCCGGTGGCCCCGAAAGAAAATGCTGGGCACAAACTCCATGATGCCATTCACGCGCCAAAGCTCTCCATAGGATCCCAATGAGACAGGACTGCCCTTGAACCCCGCAGTTGCGTGGCTTCCTCCTTTGCCTTATCCTGCCTACCCCTTGCTGGTGTGCAGACCTCTTCCAAGAATCCTCCTTCGATAATTCGCTTGCACAACCATCCCCATGCAGGTTCTGCTGTTAGGGAACCCAACCTAAGACACGGGGTGCTAGTAAAGGAGACAGACATGGTTCCTGCAGTCGGGGGGCGGGGGCTCAACGCCCAGCGGGAGTCAAGCCTGAGACACAGACCGACCATGATTCAGTCCCTTTGACCAGGACCATTCCCCACCCCCCAACCCCACCCAATATCAAGAATTTACTGTACGTTGTGCAACCCGCTCTCCTTCCTGATTTCGCTGAATACCAACAGTAACCCGTCAATAGGGTTTGTTATCTCCCGTTCTACAGATGAAGAAGCTGAGGCTCAGAGAGATTCTAATTTGCCCAAGGTCGCTGGCAACTCCTACACGGCCATGCTTGGATAGGAACTCAGTTCTGCCTGACCACTGGGCCCCACCACCTGTGTCCCACTAACAAAGGGGACCAGACTATAGCTGTAGAGATGGCAGGGTGGGACAGTCTAGTGGCTAGGGTCATCCCTGGGCAAAGCTCGCTGTCCCCCTCTGCCACCTCGTGCCATTCCTAGACCACGTGGCTCAGGAGACCACAGCTTGGGGGAAGCAATTCCAACGGAAGGGAGGGAGGGAGACTCACCGGTGACCTGACTGCCCCCCCTGGCACCCGTCTGGCCCCTCCCCATATTGCAAACCTGGGGCTCTCTCCTTTTCCAATGATTCTCAACCACGCTGGCTCCATTCCCACCCCCACTCCAAATTTCTGTTATGTCACAGACTTTGCGGCTCAGTCAGGCGGGTAACAGGCAGAGAATGGGAATTTTTACCTGTTAATTTGGTTTCTGAACCCCTGCTGCTTGCCAAGCCTGAACAGCTCCGAGATAGGCTCTGAAAGGAGGAGGGGAGAGAGAGAGGCAAGCAGCAAATGGGGGACAACTACACTGGCAGTTGCTGAGGGCTCCCCTGAGGGTGAGAGCTGCCCAGTGGGGCTGAAGGGTCAGCCTCCCTGGACCCAAGAGCAGGAAAGAGACCTGGTTCTCAGGTCAGCAGCCACCTGCTCACTCTGCCCCATCCCTCAGAGACAGAACCCTCTGCTCAGGGTCAGAGCTGAGCCCAGCCAGACACAGGGGACCCCTGCCCCCTCACTCTTCCTTCCCGCAACCACCAGACTTCTTTCCTTTAGCACGGCCTCTCCCTAATGGACCTTGAGCCCCTGCCACCCTGGGCAGAGTACTTCATCTAATCCTCAAACCCTTTCCCATCCGCCCCTTATGAGGTAGCTATTGTTATCATTCCCATTCTACAGATGTAGAAACTGAGGTTCAAAAAGGTGATGTGTCCTCAACAAGGGCAGCATAGTATTACCACGTGACTCTGCAATCCCACTCCTAGGTATGTACCCCGAACACCTGAAACAGGGATTAAATGGATACCTGTTGCTCAGAGCAGCACTGTTCACTGAAGCCAAAAGGTGGAAACAGCCCAAATGCCTGTCAACATTTGAATGGATAAACAGGCACATGTGATACAGCCAATACAACGGAATATTATTCAGCCAGAAAAAAGAAGAAGTATGGATACATGCTGTAATAGGGCTGACTCTCCAAAACATGCTAAGTGAGAGAAGCCACAAAAGGCCACGTTATATGATTCCATTTATATGAAATCTCTAGAATAGGTAGACTGATACAGACAGAAAGAAAAGTAATGATTGCCAAGGGCTCGGTGGGGGAGGAGTCTCGATACATATGGGGTGGTTTTTTTTGGGGGGGGGAAGTGTTCTGGAACTAGATAGAAGTGGTGGTTGCACAACATTGTAAATGCACTAAATGCCATTGAGGTATTTGCTTTAAAATGGCTCATTTAATTGTTATGAGAATTTCACCTCAATATTTTAAAAAAGCGGGTGGGGGAGGGGGTACGTGATGAAACTTGCTGAAGGTCAAAGTGCTGGTAAGTCAGGGGGATCCAGATTCACACTTGGTCTTGCTAACTGCAGGGCGTGCCCTTGGACATCATTCTCTGTCGCCTGTTCTCTCCCTGTTTCTGCTGTCAAAAATCCTACCCGTTATTCAAGGGCCTTGGTTAAAAGCCACCCCTGGGCCGGCTGAGTGGCTCAGTTGGTTAAGAGCTTGCTCAAGAGTTTGAGCTCTGAGCAACAGTGGTTCGGGTCAGCCCGAGCTGAGCAGCCGCGGAGCTGCCAACCGGTTGGCGGGATGGCTCAGTTAAAAAAAAAAAAAAAAGCCACCCCTGTCCCTGAAACCTTCCCCAGTCTCCACCTGGGAGCCCACAACCCTGTACCCTCCCAAAGCAAGCTTCCACCTCTGCCTCCTGCTGGTAAGCACCACACAGGGCTTTCCTTGGCCCCCACCACCCCCAGGTCCCTGTGAGGGTGAAATAATATTAATGCACGTGGAGTTCTCAGCTCAGTGCTTGGCAGGCAGTAAGCACTCAATAAAAGATGGTTGTTAAAGGGCTGGGCTACTCCTGAGGGCCTGGGGTCTGCCAACTCCTCTCTGCACCTCTAGCCCAGGCTCTGCGCCCAGCGGAACCCCTCAAATGCTTGCAGAATGGAAAAGGCGAGCCAGACAAGCTCCCCTGACAAGGGGGCACTTGCCTACCTGTTTTCCCCCTGGGCAAGGAAGCCTGTCTTGGTTCACAGTTTATCATAAATGTAAGTCCATTTCCTCTCGGCCAGACTGGCCCCAGCATGCACACACCCAGGGCCGGCTGTTTCTATGTCTGGAGTGCCTCGGACCGGCCAAACCCTGACTGAGGTGCGGTGTTTTGCTCCACGAGGCACGTCCACAGCCAGATTCTGCACGTCGGGAAGAACCACAAGTTCTGGACTCTCAGGAGATGGGTCCCTGCCATGTGCTCTCCCTCCTCAAATCATAGACCTACCCCAAATCCCAGCTGGCATGGATGCTGACACTCAGGAAACAGATAGCCATTCAACACCTGAGATGTATGTTGGGGAGTGGGGCAGACACAGGTGTGAATAGGAATGCCTATTAGCTCCGAGCTGGAACGCTGAAGTCACCCAGAGGGATGATTCGGATTCAGCCACTTCCTGGAGGCTCTGTGACATGCTGGACAAGTCATGTGACCCCTCTGAGCCTCAGCTGCATCACCTTTAACATGGGTCGTAAGAGGACCCACACCTCACAGGGCCACTGTGGAGATTAAAGGAGAGACTGTGAGCAAAGCCCTCAGCTCTGCTGGTATAAAGCTAAGGCTTCTCCAAGGCAGCAATTATTGTTCTTATTATTCTCACTTTACAGATGTAATAACTGAGGCCCAGGAAAGCCAGGAGGGGTGTGTGGGAGTCACAGGATCCCCAAGTTGATGCTGTACTCCTCTCAGCACATCTAGTTTTTAAATGAGACACACCCAGAACAGCCAGTGCTGCCTTGGCAAACGGACCGTGGGTCTGGCCTTGGTGATGGCTTGGCCACTGGGTGGAAATGCCATAAGCTGTGCTTACTCACTCATTTCTATGTGGACTGTGTGCTCCGGGGCAGGGTCAAGGGAGACATCATGGAGGGTGGAAAGAACAGAGGGCTGAGAAGCAGAAGACTCATCCATTTCCTGGCCAGGTGACCTTGGGTAAGTCATAGATCCAGGCTTTTGTCCATGAGATTCCCTTGGTTTGAAATACTGTACCCTTCTTCCCTCACCTGATGAACTCCTATTTATCCTTCAAGACCCAATACACATGTTGCCTTCTATGTGAAGCTTCCCACCTCTCCCAGGTCCAGTTGACCTCGATTGTGCTGTGCTCTCATTGCATTGTCTTCATCTCTGCAAGTTCCACGAGGGCATGGGCGGTGTCTGGTTTTCTAGTTTGTTCTTGCAATATCCACGGAGCATGGCACCTGCCATGTGGTAAAAACTCACTGAATCATGAATGAGTCTCTATGTCTGCCCCCTCCCCACCCTCACCCCCCCCCACACACACACACACTCTGTCCCACACTGGACGTTGACCTGAGACATACCTCTTACTCACTGGACTTCAAATGCTCAAGCACAGGGCTCGTTCTACTGTGTCCGCCCTGCCCAGTACCGGCTCAGTCCTCGGTAAGTCTACTGGATATGAGCTCTCTAATAACTGCTGCCCTGCCTACCTCACTGGCTTAAGCGAATGAATATGCAATAAGACAACCATCAGGAAAGCACTTTATAAATCAAAGGAATTACAGACATGTAAGGTATTGGCATTAAGAATAATTCCGAACACCAGAGAGTACCAGCCTTTCTGGAAGCTCTTTTGAATCTGGAATGGAATGTAGTTCGTGATGCCAAGAAATTCACTTCAAACAGAACGACGCGGGTAATTAGGAAGCCCTCACTCCAGGGAAGGAAAGGGACAGGGGACTTTCCTGGTCATGCCTGTCTGCTCGGCTGTTGATGGTGAGACATGCTCAGGATGGGAGGCGGGGGGGCTGGGAACCTTCTCTCTCACTGACACCCAAAGCAGAAAGAGGAAGTTTTGCAACCAGAGAAATCTAGCCCAGCCACTTGCCAACTTGGAGATCCAGGGCGAGTTCTTCAAATCCCTATTGCCAGGTGGTGTGCTGGTGTGGAGAGGTGGATGGCGATGGCGCCACCTCACTGTGGCGGTGAGCAGTGAGGAATGAGGCAGGCAGGCGTGCAGAGTACCAGGCCTGGCACACGAGGAAGGTCTCAAATAACATGCATTCTCTTCCATCTCAAACTATCCTGAGACACAAGGAAGAGAGTGAAAAGGCAAACCCTAGGCTGGGAGGAGCATTTGCAATATCTGTGTGTGACAAAGGACTTGTATCCAGAATACATAAATAACTACAAATGAATAAGAGAAGAAGAAAACTGAGTTTAAAATTGGGCAAAAAGGGGGACACTTCCCAAAAGATGGCATCCAAATAGCTGATAAGCATACGCAAAGGTTCTCAGCATCATTCCTCACCAGGGAAATGCAAATAAAAATCACAATAAAACATCACTACAGAGGCACCAGTTGACTAACTCTGAGCAGACGGATGATGCCAAGTGTGGGTGAGAGGGTGGGCCTTTCATATGCTGCCGGCAGGACTGGCCGATGGCACAACCACTCTATTTATTGGGTTGTCGGAGAAGTCATGACATATTTTTTCTATGGTTTTCATTGCAAAAATGCGTCATGACTTTTCCGACAACCCAGTATTTCGTGGTGTCTATTAAAGCTGAACCTGTGCTTACCCTATGACAACTCAGCATTTCCACTCCCAGTTACCCACCCAAGAGAAATGCCTGCATATGCCCACAAAAAGACATGGACCACGATGTGTGCTGCAGCTTTATTCATAAGCACCTAAAACGGGAAGCAACTCAATGTCCATTCACAGAAAAATGGATAGATAGATAGGTAGATAGATATAGATATACAAAGAGAGAGAGAGAGAGAGAGAGAGAGAGAGAGAGAGAGAGAGAGAGAGAGAGTGTCAAACAGTGGAATATTATACAGCAATAAAAAGGTACAAACTGCTGCCAAATGCAGGAACATGGATGGGTCATAAAATCATTGTGTTGAGCTAAAGAAGCCAGATCTGGAGGAGTTCATGCTGTATGATTCTACTTATATGAAGTTCAAAAACAAGAACAACAGCTCGACAGTGATAGAAGCCAGAACAGTAGTTACCCAGGGGTGCAGGGGGACGGGGAAAGGAGAGATTGATTCAACTGGGATGGGGGACAGGAGAGCCTCTGGGCCGATGAAATAGGAATGTTCTATATATTTGATCTGCATGGTGATTCCTTGGTATAGTAAAAAGAAATCATTGAGGGGTGGCTGGTTAGCTCAGTTGGTTAGAGCACAGTGCTCATAACACCAAAGTTGCCGGTTCAGTTCCCACATGGGCCACTGAGCTGCGCCCTCCACAACTAGATTGAAACAACTACTTGACTTGGAGCTGATGAGTCCTGGAAAAACACACTGTTCCCCAATTAAAAAAAAAATCATTGAGCTGCACACTGAAGATGGATTCACTTTACTGTACACATGTTATTCCTAAATAGGATTTTTTAAAAGAATGACGAGAGTCGAGGATATATTGGATCAAACCATCGCTAAAGCCTACCAGCCCTATCAGTTTATGATTCTCAGAACCTGGAGAATGATTCTCAGGTTCTAATGCTGGAATGGGAGGGTTTTGCGCCCATTTTATTCTTTCCCTCCCCTTTCATGTCTTCTGGCTTCCACAGAGAGGCCCCTTCTCTGGCTCCCGGTCCCTCTCTAACTTTGTGTAAGTGCTGGCCTCATCATTCCATCTAAAAAAAAAAAAAGTGTCATGCTTCTTGGACTCCCCTCCAAGAGAGAGAAACATGGTCATGCACAGAAAACCATGCACTGTTTTCTGCTCATTACAGAGCAAAAATGCTAACTGCATTCTTGGAATCACTAGCAGATGTATCCTCGCATGGGGTCAAGTACATTCAGGCAGCATTGCAGTTACTACAGTGAAGGTGTAGTTTAAAAATAAAACTTGGCCCACGTGGGTTTATTTGGCATGAAGGGACCTAAGAACAGTGGCCATGGGGCAGAGGTCATCATGGGAAAGGGACAGCCACAGATTGGACCTGGGAAGGCACAGATGTTGGCATGGTCCCTCAGGCTATGGGGCCAGAGCCAGGCGGGGCTCATGCTTGGAAGAGACAGAGGTAGTGACTGGCCTGGGGCTTATGCCAGCATCTCGAAAGAAGGAACACTGAAGCCAAGCTCTCAGGTCCTGGGTTCGAGGGCTGATTCTGCCCTGGGGTGCCGTGTGACGTTGGCCATCTGCACTCCACCGCTGAGGCCTCAGTTTTCCTACTGCACAATAAAGGGGGTGGGCCAGGTAGCATTGTAGAGGTCCCTCCAACTATAACTCTTTAGGAATTTATTAACTGCTTGCTTTTTAAAACCTAAATCACATCATGTCCCTCCCTGCTTAAAACCTGATCTACGGCTTCATATCAGACTTACAATGAAGTCCAAACCCGTGACCAGGTCCTCATGGTCAAGTCCCTGCCAACCTTCCTGGCCTTGACTCTAACCACTCTCTCATCTCTCATGAGGTACCAGCCATAGTGCTCCTTCCATCCTTGAACACTCCACTCCATTCCTGCCCCAGGGCCTTTGCACACAATGCCCTGCAACCTGGATCCCTCCTCTCCCCAGTTCTGCAAGGCCAGCCTTCGCTTGCGTTAGGGCACCAGCTCGAGGGCCCGTCCTGAGAGGCCTTCCCTGACCAGAGAAGCAGTCCCTCTCTCTTGTTTTTTTCTATTTTCCCCTTCATACCACTTATTACCACATGCAGTCATTTGATGAATCCGTGGCTTCCTTATTTTCTGTCTGTCTCCTACACTGGGGTGTAAGTTGGATGCAGGCGGTCACTGTGTCTGTCACCATTCAGCCCCCTGGCATATACACAGCAGACATTCAATACATTTTTGTGCATTTGCAGTCCTCTAAGGCAGTGCTCCGGAGCTCTTGCTGCCCTCAGAGGCTCGTGCAAGAGTTTCCCGAAGGGGAGGGAATACTCATGTATTGAGAGCCCACCAGGTACCGTGGCAATGCCAGGCTCTCTGCATCCTTGGGTCATTTAGTTCTTACTACAGCCCTCAGATACACAATTAGTGGGGAAACGGAGGCTCAGTGAAGAGATGTGCCCGTGGTCATGTACCAGTAACCAGGAGCCCTGAGCTTGGGGACAAATGGCTCTGTGCCACCTGCTGGCACGTGACTCCATCTCTCTAGGCTGCGCTTTTCTCATCTGTAAAGTGGGGCTAAGATCTTCTGCCTGAGCTGCAAGCTGTGTCATGATCAAGAAGGATAATTAACGCCGTCTGCTTTGCACACTGTCAAGTGGCATGCAGCTGCACTGATGTTGAAATAGAAACAGAGCCTGAGGTCTGCTTTGCCCATCAGAGCCTGTGCCTGCCCCTCCGGGAGGCGGCCAAACAGTGGAAAGAGAACCTTCTGGAGCCAGGCTGCCCCGGATTGGAATCCTGCTCCATCCCAGCTCAGAGCTGGGTGCCCTCAGGTGTGCACGATGCTTCACGCCTTTGAACTTCAGTTTTCTCCTCTGCAAAATGAGAAGAATAATTCCCTCACCCCAGGGCGGTTAGGTGCATTAAGCAAGATCACCTATGAAAAGGATTTTATTCCTTCCAAAGCACTGTGCAAATGTTGCTTCATCTTTTGATGTCTTATGACATCGAGCTATTCTAATATCAACTCCCCCTAAAGCAGGAGAGAGACACCTCGCCAGGTGAAACGGGCAAGGACACTCAAGGCTGCCTTCCTCACCCCCACTCCGAGGTGATAACACTGGTGAGTATGGTCCCTCCCTGTGTGGCAGTCACTGAGGGATGCCCTCTCCAAGCAGTCTCCTTAAGGGCCCGGCAGTGACTTCTGCATCATCGGCCTTCATAGGTTCATAGGTGGGTAGACTGGGCCTCCTGTAACCCTGCTCCAGGTTCCCTGGCCCTGGTGGTGGAGTTTTCTCCCTGTGGAGGACTTGGCCAAGACAGCACCATTGTTTCCTGTAGAGCAAAGCGCAGGTTGACCTGGGGTGATGCTCACTCCTGAGGTAGCCATGTACTCTGGAGAGGTTCCTGGCCATGGGCTCCAGTCACTGCACTGCAGGGGCTGAGGATGGCCACCCTCTCTGAGAAGGCATCTGGGAACGTGCTTGGGAGGACAGGACACAGCTCTGGGCCCCGGGAGAACCATCCTGCCTAGAGAGCCCCAGGAATCAACAAACCATGCTCACCTAGACAGGCACCGGCTCACCCTGCCCTCTGGCTGCTGCTCGCTGCTGGCCAAAGTGCCCCCAAGCTCTAAAAGGCCCCTGAGCATCTATCCCCCACCCATCACCCTGTCACCCTGCCCCCCTCAACTCCCCACTGCATGCTCAGTTCCAGCAGTGCCAGTCTTGTCTCCAGGAAGCAATTAGACAACATGAGGCGGGCAGAGAGAAGGCATTTTTCAGATGAGGAAACCAAGGCTAGAGACATTTAGCAATATGCCCAAGTTGCAGAGCGCGTAAGCAGCGGAGTGAGAGTTGACCCCTCATCAGCCTGACACCAAGCCTGCATGCCTGGCCCCTCTGCATGACTCCCCAGCTCCTTGGAGACATGAGGAAATGGACAAGGAGTGCTGGGGAGATGCATTTAGTAAAGGGCGATGGGGGGAAACTCCTTGTGGGGCCTTGGGTTTCATCAAAGCAAAAAAGAAAAAAAAAGATAGATTCACCATTTGCCAACTCAGACTCACACAGTGTGATCTGCAACCCAACTGCTGGGCCTCTCCCCGGGGCTGCTGCTTCTTCGCCTGGAGAAGGAACCCTCGGAGCCTGAGGTACAGGCTGGAAAGGAGCTAATGAGCAGTGCCCCAATTCCCCAGGCTCCCCAAGGGTCTCTTTGAAAGAGAGAAAAGAGTCATAAAAAGCCCCCTCTTTCCTCCTGTCCTCTGCAATCTCATGGAACCTGCCTGGGTTTAAGCCCCGGAAACAAAGCTGATCTGGGCTGCACCTGGAGGGGCAAAGGGGGCAGCAGTAATTAACGATCTCCTGGTCTGCATCAGAAACTCCTTTTCAAAGGGAAGCCCCGCCTGCCTGCCTGCTATTTACCTGCCCAGCAGGCTCCCTCTGTGGGGGAGGCAAAGCTGTCTTCTCTTCTAGATGGGAGGGAGCACTTGGTTGCAGACGACCAGGAATGGGGTGGGAGTGTCTAGTCCCCTGTATGTCCCCAGATCCCAGAGACCCAGGGGGTAAATTTAAGAACAAAAACAATCAAGGCCCAGGTGAGGTGTGTGTTAGAGCTGGCGTCAGCACTCAGGCCAGAGGTGCCAGCACCTTCTCTGCTCCGAAGGGTGGCCTACCTTCTCCAGGTGCTGCTTCCCTGCTGGCCACCCGTCTGGGTTTACAATGATCCACAGTGAATTTAGCTATGGCAGGTGAGCTCCTTGAGGTAAGATTACAACCTTCATCCTCATTAAGCCTAGTCTAGCATAGGAGATAAAATCATTCAAATAGCTGTTGTAAGGGGTAAAAAAGAGGTCATTAATGGAGTGCTATTGGTGATAAAAGGAAGGAGGGATGAAGGCTGGAAGGCCAGGGAGGGCTTCCTGGAGGAGGTGGAAGGTAACACCCGTTGCATCAAAGCAGCTAGGGTCAAATGCAGAGTTCTTATGTAACAGTCACCATAGGCGGCATGCCAGTATGGACCTAGGGGCTTTACTTAGCCTCTAATCATTAAAAGAATCCAGCAAGGTAGTCTTATTATTCTGGTTGATGGAGGAATGGGACTCAGCGAGGTTAAGCTACTTGGACAGAGTCACTAAGCCAACAGGAAAGAAAGCTAGGATTTGAACCTGGGTCCATGTGTCCACCCAGGACCCTGCACTGTCCCCTGAGTCATGGACTGCTAGGCACGGGAGTGAACAGTAAAGGGCAGACAACGTACTACGGAGCTCACAGTTGGGAGGATACGTCTGTTGGAGCAGTGGATGCAGGCCTCCTGGAGGAGGTATCTTCTCAAGGTAGTAGAGGGGACCTTGTGGGCAAAGGCACCGAGTGGTGTCGGCAAACAGCCTCATTTGGTAGATGTCAAGGGGATATTGTTGGAAAATAAAGTCCCAAGAATATTCAGGATATTCAGGCCCACCCTGTCTGTAGAAGGCCTTGAAACAGCAGTGAAGGCAGCGGGGAAGCCACTGAGGTTTCTTTAGGTAAGTGTCTCTGCAGCTGGTGGGGAGGCTGCCAGCTGAACAAGGAGACAGGCCCCAGGCTGCTGCAGAGCCAGGGAAGAGCAGGTGTGGCAGGTCCCCCGGCAGTGCGGATGGCGAGGTGGGGCAGCTTTGGGAGGCCCCGGCCACAGCGGACCAACAGCCCTGGGCTGTGCAGCCAGAGGAAGGAGAGACAGGAAGCTCCTCCCTGGGGTCCCTGGGAGGATGAGGGTGCTGTAGAGAAACAGAGCACTCCAGGGACAGTGGTGATTCGGGGAGAACAGGATAGACACATTCCAGGCTTCTGTCAACATGGAGAGAAGCAGCTCAGGGTTGGGAAGACTCTTTCGGCGGGGGTGAAGGGGCGGGGCGGGTTCGGGCTGAAGATGGGCGTTTGAGGCTCTTAGGTAGAGAAATGGAAAGAGAAGCTGGGCTGGGGAGAGAGAGAAGGGGCAGGAAGGAACCAGGGAGAAAGGAAGAGGGGAAAGAATGAAGGAATCATTCATTCATTTGTTCATAACATAAACTCCGCCAGGAACTGCACCGAGTGCTAGATATACAGATGTTGGCAAGATGCAGAAAATGTGCTGATATACAGGAAAGACTCCGAGAGACGGCCTGGGTTCAAATGACACACGCCGGGCACTTAGGATGGATGCCAAGTTGGGGCAAGTTACTTAACTCCTCTGTTCCTCACGTCCCTCATGTGAAGAAGTGAGTATAATGATGCCTATGTCATAACGCGGGGAATCAAATGAAATGCCATAAGTCAAGTGCTTGGACAGGTGGCTGGCGTCTACCAACCTCAGTAAGGTGAGTGGCTGTCTCCTTTCAATGGCCTCTTTACTGTTAATTGAACACCCCAAGCTGCTCCCCCTTGGGTACTCTTGGTGTCCTGGCACTGCTTCTCCCTCTGCTTAGAATCTCTTCACCCGGATCTTCACTCAGCTCACTCAGTCATTTCATTCAGGCCTCTGCTCAAATGTCACCTCCTCCAAGAAGCCTTCCCAGGCCAGAGGGTCTCGGGTCACTCCCCACTCCAGCAGTCACTCCTTAAAGGCACACTCCATGAGGACACAGGTTTTGTTCACTGTTTCCCCAGCATGCAGAAAATTGCCCAGTGCATAGCGGGTCTCATCATACATTCGTGAACGAATGGGTGAGTGAAGGGATGACCCAAACACTCCCAGTATCTAGACTTTTCCAACAGGACCAAGGAGAGGGCCACAGGCTACATAAATAAGCACAGCAACGTCCAGGCCTGGATCTGTGGGCCTGCTTGTTCCAAAGCCAAGTTCGTGGGTCCCTAGGGCTTGTAAGGGCCTGGGTGAAGGACCTTGAAAGCAAAGAATAAAACAAGGTAACAACACTTGTCAGCTCTAGTGTACCATGAAGTTTTGACATCTTTCCTTTGGGTCTTATCTTTCCTTGGAGTCCAGAGCTCTGAGCACACATTATCTCTTTTCATCGGTTTCTAAGGTAGGAGACAGACAGCCTTTCAACAGGTCTGATGGGGTGGCACAGTTTGGGATTCCCACAGGACCACTCCTGCTTTTCTGCTTCCTGTACTCTTCGCCAGAGTTGAAACCAGCGTCTGGGATACCATACCGCCATTGGCCTAATATAGCAACAGCACAGTGGCACTTTAAATTCTTATTAAAACTGTGCATGAGTTGGCAGTAACAATTGGGAACTATTTCTTTAAAAATCTGAGTTTTCAGGCTGGCCAAGTGGCACGTTAGTTAAGAATTGGCTTGGGACACCAGCTCTGAGCAGCAGGGTCCCAGTTCAGATACCACATGAGGGCCAGTGATGCTGCACCCTCTACAGCTAAGATGGTGAACAACAGCTCAACCTGGAGCTGGGCTGCTGTGTTGCCGGCGACGGCATAGGCTACAGTGGGGCTGGCCAGCAGCTGGCGTGAGCTTTCATGAGCTGCTGTGAGCCACTGTGAGCAGCTGTCCAATGGCCAGCGAGTGACTGCCTCGCCTGGGAAGAGCATAATGATAATACCAACATGGGCCAGTGAAGCGACGTCCTCCACAACTAGACTGAAGAAAAAAAGGACACCAACTTGTCTGTTCCCCTTCCCCGATTCCCCAACAGTGGTCCCCTCTCCTAATTCCCCAATAAAAATCTTTTAAAAATAAGGAAATAAAAATTTCAGTTTTCAACTTTTTTTTCTTAAATTTCAGAGGATCTAAAAATATGAGAACTGAAAAGGAACTTCTCTCTTTAGATAGAATACAGGTTAAAATTTACCTCAGTCCCCACCATTCCCTGGTGCCTCCCAGGCAATAAAGTCATGGTTTAAATGCCCGTTGTCATTGAGCCTGGGCTGCTAGTTTGCTTCCTTGTCACTCGGCCTGCTCACTTATTTGTGTTAGCTGCCTGGCTCCAATAGGAATCTGAGTGCTACCTGGTCTAGGCCCCCTCTGCCTTGGTTTCCTCACCTGTAAAGTACAGGTGATCTCCCCTCCTAAAATCAAAAAAGGTAATGAACATGAATGTGGCCAGACTATGGCTGGCACCTAATTGATACTCAGTCAATATTTCTCCTTTCCTGTCCAGCTAAACTGGACATTCATTCATTCTCAATCAGCCAATGAACATTGAGTCACACCTTGATGCCAAGTGCTGTACAAGACCCTGGGATGAGAGGCAAACAACTTGACATGGTCCCTGCCCCTGTGGCCCTCACAAACTATGATTAAATAACCCAGCAAGTAAATCTGTAAATACAGTGTAAAATATGTGCCGCGAAAGCAATAAATAAAGTGGAATGAGAGAGAAGAGGAAGGGCTCCCCAAGGAGGTGTACCTGAGCTGAACACTGAAGAAGGAGAGGGGCCTGCCAGGGGCAGTAAGGCTGGACAAGTGCTGTAAATAGACGGAACAGCCTGTGCATGGCCCCAAGGCAAGAAAGGACTCCCGTTGTTCTAGGAACTGAAATGAGGCTGGTGTGGACAGTGTGGGGTGGGTGAGGGGAAGAGGGGTGATGTGATCTGGTGAGGCGGGCAGAGGCAGATGCTCAGAGGAGTGGGGATGGTAGTCTAAGTGCCGTGGGAGCAGGGAATGCTGGGAGAGGCATTGTTGATCCAAATTGCCTTTTTCAAAATGACTGGGCGATAAAACAACAATAAGATGCTGCGGCAAACCTGTTAAAATCTATCCATCCAAACCTAAACCTACTAAAATCCAAAAAACTGGGAATATCAAATGCTGGTGAGGAGGTGGAGCAATAGGGGTTCTCTCTCACTCACTGCTGGTGGGAGTGAAAACTGGCAGTCCCTTTGGGAGACAGTTTGTCAGTTTCTTACAAGCGAAACATATGGTATCACGTGATCCAGCAATTGTGCTCCTTGGTGTTTACCCAAATGAGTCAAAACCTTGTGTCTACACAAACCCTGCACATGAATGTTTATAGCAGCTTATTATGATCATCATCACCAAAAAACTGGAACCAACCAAGATGTCCTTCAACAGGACAAATTAATAGAATAAACGCACTGTGGTCATTCATACAATGGCATGTTATTCAGCAATTAAAAGAAATGAATTATCAAGCCACGAAGAGACATGCAGGAACCTTAAATGCATATTGCTTAGTCAAAGAAGCCAGTCTGAGAAACCTACACACTGTATGATTCCAACATCCTGGGAAAGGCAAAGCAATGGAGACAGTAAAAAGATCAGTGGTTACAGGAGTTAGAGGGTGAGGGAGGGAGAGAGGGATGAATAGGCAGAGCACAGGGGATTTTTAGGGCAGTGAAAGTACTCTGTGTAAAACAGTAATGATGGATACATGTCAATGCACATATGTCAAAACCGGTAGAATGTACAACACAAACAGTGAACTCTAATATAAACTATGGACTTCAGTTAGTAATAATGTATCAATATTGGCTCATCACTGTAACAAATGTTCCACAATAATAAGAGATGCAAATAGGGAAAACTTTGTGTGTGTGTGTGTGTGTGTGTGTGTGTGTGTGTGTGTGTGTGTATGTGTTGGGGGGAAGTATTTGGGAACTCTGTAATTGCCGATCAAATTTTGTGTAAATGTAAAACTGTTCTAAAAAAATGAAGTCTATAAGTTAAAACATAAACATACCTTTAAAAAATGTCTGGACTGTCATATAGAGACTGGATGAGTGGGAGGGGCCGGAGAGGAGGTGGGAAGACCAGTTATCCAGGTGGGAGATCATGGTGGCTGCCATCAAGGCAGTGATGGAGAGAAGAAGGTGGATTCAAGAATTATTTAGGAGGTAGAATGGACAAGGTGATGGGCTGAATACAGGGGGATGAAGGAGAAAGAGTCAAGGAGGCTTCCCTGGCCTTGGCCTTGGACAGTGGGCAGACTGAGGCTTCATGCATTGCAGCCAGGCTGCAGAAGGGGAACTGGGGGGGGGGGAGCAGGGTGCGAGGGAAGCTGTGAAGTCAGTAAGGAGCCTGTGGGAAACCCAGACACTGGGGACCCAGGTCTGAGGGTTAGGAAAGCAGTCTATCTAAAAATTCAGGAATCTTCCTCTTATTGACAGTCGCTGAAGACATGGAAGTGAGCTCCCGTGTGTCAGTTCAATGCAGCCAGGCTTTCGGGGACCCACCCAGGCTTTCTTAGCCAAGTCAGGGTAAGAGGAGGCAGGCCCCTCCTCCCTGAGGACCTCCTGATGCTTGGACAGAGATGGAAACTGAGTCCCAGTGAATTCGGGAGAATTACCAAAGACCGTCCAGCCAGCCCATGGCAGGGAAATCATGAGGCTCGCACCTCTGCCATCTTCTTTGGCAGGATGGCACTCTACCTTTTCCTGTGCCCCTGTCTCCAAATCCCCCTCGCACATCTTCTCTCAAGCACACAGGAGTCTCCGAGCTGGAAAGATTTATCTTCCGTAGTGCTGCAAATCGTGGGAAAGGGCCTCTTGGGAGGTGCTCTAAATCACACGTGGTCAGGTAGGCCATGTTTTGGAAGGTGGATCATTTTAGCCTGAGTTCAGGCTGAGACATGACAAACAGGAACAAAGGTGACAAAGCTGACCGTCCTCCTTTGCAGAGCCAGGACTCAGGAGGGACTGAGGGAGAAGAGGAAGCTATGACCAAGGAAGGAGGAGCAGATATTGAGGCAGGTTGAACCCATTCTTTCTAGATAGATGTTAGCACACGGGCCAGGAGATAGAGGTGGGCTGGACAGAGAGCAGGGTGCATCCTAAATTCTCATTCCTTGCTGTTTCCCACTGACTATTCTTTCCCATATTTCCAGATCACAGGCCTAGTTTTTGCCTCAGTTCTTTCTCCCGTTACTTCTCTTGAAGGAGTCCCATCCCCTGACTTCAAGGGATTCAGAGCAGAGGAGACCGAAGGTACTCGAGACATTTGTACCTAATTTGACTTTCCCACTCCATCTGTCCATTTCACAGATGAGGACGCTGAGGCTCAGGAGGTGGTAGGGGGCTTCCAGGGTCACATGGCTTCCGTCTCAGAGCAGAGCCTAGAGCCAGTCCTCAGACGCCAAGTGACTGCTCCCTTCTCTCCCCCTCTCTGCCTCACCTCTGCCTCTCAACATGAGTTTGTCATCAGAAGCCATTCAAGACAAGAGCCCTCTAAGCGTGAGGCCCCTCCTGAGCCCTCGGGTCCTTTGGCCATGGCGCCCGAAGCCTGTTGGTCTGGGTCTATCTATGGGCTCCCTATATTGTCATTGCCATGAGGGACCTGAAAAAGCAACCCTAGAACCTCGCAGTCCCTAGGTCAGATTATAACAGCTGGCCTGGGAACTATGAGGCCTACTAGCAAGGCTAAGTGGGAGTGACCTGGGACAGGACTATAGTGGCAGAGCTGGCTGGCTCTACCCATGGCTCCAGCCCAGACCAGAGGGACTGCTCACCCAGGCAGGGTCCTTGTAAACTAAAGGCTCCTGGACCAGCAACAATTGAAGGCACCCAAGAGTCCAAGAACCTCTCAACCAGGTAAGGCTCTGGCCAGCTGGGCCCGAGAGCCTAAAGAGTGGGAAGGGAAAAAAGGCATAGAGGAGAAATGGTATCACACAGAAAGTAAAATCATGGCCTTCCCCCGGGACTCCCAGAGCAACTGTCCCCACTATGGCTGACTCATTCTCCGCTCAAAATACAAGCACCTGTGTGTGTCTAGCCACAGGCCACACAGACATTAAGAGGCAGACTCATCACATGAAGACCCATGGCTTTGGAGCTAGGCATTTTTGGTTTCAAATCCTGGCTCTACCACCTACTCGCTGTGTGACCTTGGGCAAGTTGCTTAACCACTCTGTGTACTAGTTTTCTCATCTCTAAACTGAGTGAGAGGAGAAGAGGCATGTAATACCCTGAGCACAGGGGCTGGCACACAGCAACCTTAGGTGCTAATATTGATAATACTCAGAGGCAGGCAGCAGACACACGGACAATCCAAAAACGCCTGCCCACGTACTCCAGTGGATACAAACTTTTGTTTTATCTTCCCTTGTTCCAGGAAAGCCCTTCTTGCTACTCTAGCTCCCAAATTTTGTGGTGTAAAAAGTGTTTGGTATCTCCTATCCCACACCGTCTCCCCTCCAACCTGTGAAGGTAGATTTTATCCTTGTTCCATTTTAATGATGGGAATGGAAGCTGACAGCAGAGAAGCTCCTGGCTCAAGACCCCACAGCTAAGAGAGGGCAGAGCAAGGGTACACTCCCTGTTCTCCGAGGCTGCCTTGCCCTGCATGTGCTACGAGACAGGTGATCAGGCACCCAGCTCTAAAATTCTAATGGAAAACAAGCCCAGCAGGCTCTCTGATGTGTGAACTGGGGAAGTCTGAGACTCCATGGAATGGCCTTGTAAAAGCATACAGGCTCCAGGTGACGTGGAAACCCAGACAACCCACCCTGACGTATCAGGCTCAAGTGCTCATCCAGAGACATTCCGGAAACCTTTAAGAGACAGCCAGAGCCGGAGTCCTGTTCTCAGCTCAAATCCATCAGGAGGCCCCCCACAGGAGGGGATTCCACTTGGACACATCAAGTCATGCAAGACCGGATTTGTCCTAGTTGGGGCGCAGCCTGAGAACCTGGCAGGGGAGCACACCACGTGGGGCGAGGATGACGAAAGGCGGCAGGACCCAGCGAGAAGCACAAGGGTGCTGGAGTCGTGCAGACCTGGGCTCCCACCCAGCAGCCCACCTCCTAGGGATGTGAACTGGGCCAGTTACTTACCCAGTCTAGGTCTCAGTGCCCTCATCTGTGAAACGGGGATAAAAGTCAATCCTGCCTCATAGGGTGTTCTGAGGATTAAAGGATCACTGGGGTAATCTATAAAAGCTCCCTCAATGTTTTCTGGCACATGGAAGCTGCTAGATAAATATCAGCCCCCTACCTGACTGCCTTCTCAGAGTCCTTTGGTTTGGAGTCATTAGAGATTTAAAAACAAAAACAAAGACAAAACAACAGCAACAACAACAACAAACCAGAAAACCCTTTGCCCACCTTTGATATTCACGGGGCATCTAGGGCACTTGGGGCAGACGATGGTTGGCCTCCCAGCCCTCAGCCCTGACCCATGCCTATCACCCCAAAGGCAGTCACTCTCTCCATCCTCAGCTCCACTTCTAAACCTCGGGCACCCTCCTACTGTTTTTCTGGCCACACTGAGCTGCGAGAATCTGTTTGGTGTCTGTCTCTAGGACCAAGAAGAGTTTATTGAGAAGAGGGGTGGGCAGATGTTTTTTGTATTCCCAGCAGCAAGCAAAGCAAAGCCCATAAATGTCTCTGGCATGAATGAATGAATGATAGCAGTGTCCCTGTGGAAACATCAGACATGTCTGTCCTCGCTCAGCCTTCTCCTGAAATGGAATAATTATCTCAACAATAACAGCACAATAAAAAAATGGCATGAGCCCTGTAAACGCAGGAAACCCAGCCCATGTTTATAAGAAGCCTCCTCTGCCTGGGCATTGGAGGAGCCTGCCTCAGGAATCCCAGGCCCAGACCCTGGGGCCCTGGGCTTTATCTCCGTGCTTTCTCCTTCCTCCCATTGTCCTGCTTGGCTTCCCACAGCCCCAGGCCAATGGCCCAGCTTTGTTTGCAAGTCACAGAGTGGCCCTGACTGCCCCAGAGGTGTGAAGTAGAGCAGAAGTGTCGGTAGCTCCCCTCCTGGGGTAATAGTCCTTTCGGTTACCGGCTCCCTCACAGCTTGATTTCCTTACAGGCTTTGAGGCCACCGCATCCCCTGGTCCTGCCCCCAACCAAGCTCACTGGTGGTCAGAGGCCCCCAAAGAAGCCAACAGGTTAGCTAAAGTGGGGGGAAGGCAACAAAGGACCACACTAAATCAGGAAGCAGGACCAGGAACTTAGAATGCGAAATAATGACCGTTAGGAAGGGCATGGAACGAGGGGCGCCAACCCGCGCCTCCCTCGCCGACGGGAAAAACCACAGAGGACAGACTGCAAAAGCACCGGAGCCTAGAGATTTCTTAGAACTCAGCCGAACTCAAGGAAACTCAAAGGCCTTAACTCCAAACCCCCCACGGCGATGGTGAGGCAGGTTTGACACTGAGGGAAGACCCTGGAAAGCAGAAGGTAGGGGGTAGGCGTGGCCAGTGCCAAGCCTTGTGTTTTCACTGATTTACAGCAGCTGGCCGTAGAGCAGAGCTCCAGGACCTGTCCTAAGAAGAAACAAGCCCCGTGGATCCTGGTCTTCGGGTCTGAGTGGGATGGGAACACCCAGCTCCAAGGGGATGACTTCTCACTCCTTCTCCCCTCTCTCTCCTCCTCCTCCAGCTACTTGACTCAAATGAGCTTTTATAATTGTTTGAGGGAGTGATGTCGGATGCTGAAGACAAAACTGTCCCACAGCAACATCACTTCTGCTCATTTTGGTCTGAAACCTAAGTCAAAGCCTTTCACTGCTGATGATGTGATGAAGGGAGAGAGACATCCTAACAGCAACAGCTCACTCAGCGCTGACTCTATGCCGGGAGTGTCTCGCTGATCCTCACAGCACCTGGGGAAGGATTTTCCAAAGACTGAGAAAGATCAGAGGGCTGCCCAATGTCATACAGCCAGTGGGTAAAAATACAAGTGCTCAAACTCAGCTCCACCTGCTTGTGCCAACCCTGCTCCTTTAATCCCTTTAACTTGGTCTGGCAGGACTTACTATTATATAGTTGGAGAAAAAATTGATCAGCAACTTATCTTTCTTTTGCCCTCAAGAGCAGGATCTTGGTCTTCATATAGCTTCTGATATTTTCCCAGACTTAAGACTGTCCCCTCAGGCTGCTGGGAAGTGCTCCTCAGATAACTGGAAGGGGTTATAATTCCAGGGCAGAGGAGATTGGCCCCTACACACTCAAGCTCTCCTCCAGATTGAAGAGCTATGGCTGGGAAGGGCCTGCCCAGCCAGGAACTACATTTCCCAGCCTCCTTTGCACATGGTGGCCATGTGATACATTTTTACCAGTGGGAGCAGGAGTGATGTGAGCTTTTCCAGGCCAACAGGCCAATGTGACCAGTAAGCAGATAAGCCCTCTCTACCTTTTCTTCCTCCTTCCATGATGACCTTTAGAAGACACATGTTGGGCTTGGAAAGCTGCCCCCAACGCACACTTTCACTAAACTATTGCTTTGTGTTAAGCCACTGAGATTCAGCGTTTACCTCTTACAGGGCCCAGCACTGCCTTAGCCAACACTCTAGCCTTTGGCTCTCCATTAGTCCCAACCACCTCGTCCACAACCATTCTTGAAAATGCCAGGAAAGAGCCTGGCAACCCTGAGAGTTCGGATGGAAGTTTGTTTAACTCAGGAACCATTTACTGAGCACCTCCTCCACCTGGCCCTGTCTCATCAACATGTAAAAAGTTCTCTGGTGTCTTCACTGCTTAACCACCACCCCCATGCACCGTGGTGACCCTCTCTCTTTTCTGCCTTCTACAGCCAGACTTCTCAAAGGCGTTGTCTCCACCTCTCGTTGCCATTTCTACATCTTTCACTCACTTCTCAACCCCCTCCAGTCTGGCCTTCATCCCCAGCCATCCTAAGAAACAGACCCAACAAAGGTGATCCTTTCTCCATTACGGTCATGGTTTGGAGCATCTTAACTTCTTGGAACCTCAGTTCCTGTATCTAATGGACTCACCTGTCAGGAGCACCACCACCCACACAGCCTGTCTCCATACCTGACTCCTTCTAACCCTCACTACTACCTCGAGTGATCACAAAGCTCGCTTCCAGAAATTTCAGCGGATATCTACCGTGTGCTACAGCATCCTAGGAGGGGGAGAGGAGGTCAAGAAGAAACTGTCACTGTCCTTGAGAAACTTTCAGTCCATAAAGGGCAGCATATCCCCATTTTCAGATGAGGAAACTGAGGCTCAGAGAAACCAAGTGTCTAGAATAACAGCTAATTGGTGATATCTTGCCCACTGACCCAACACATAAGAATCATCTGAGAGAGATGATGTACTTCAAAAAGGTTAAAACTTTAATATGAGCCTAACTGAGAATTCCTGTATGGAGACAAAGAAAAGAAATAGAAGAATCCCAGGTTTGTCTTCTCTTCTACCTTAATTTATCTGTAATGTTCTAATTCAAAGTCAAGTGCTCTCAGTAATACCCAATGTAACCTAAGGAAATGTCTTGGTCTGAAATTTAGCTCCATGCCAAAACATCCACTATCCTATTAATCAAAATTATTTGACCTTACAAAAAGTTATATCCCCTGTGTGCTTCAGTTTCTCCTTGTGGACAAGGAGGGGGCTACACTAGATGACTGCCTGGTGTCCTCACCATCCTCAACGTCTGTAACTCTAGGATATTCTCATTAGCTTATCAGACATTGGAGGTGGCCTCCTCTGCCCACCTGACCCTACTAAGTTAACATTTTATTGAGTGCTTATCTGGTATGTCACAAGATTAAAGTCATTTATTTTTTCATAACAACCCTATCAAGTAGGTGCTATCATTTTATAGATGGGAATACCAAGACACAGAACATTTAAGTAATTCGCCCAAGGATACAGGGCAAGTCAGTAGCCAAACCAGGATTTGAACCGAAGCAGGCTAGCTCTCCAGTGCTCTGCTGGCTCCTCCCACAATCTCATCTATTTGCAAAAGGCTTTGCTCCTGAGGAGTGGGCAGTGGGCTAGATGATCCTGCCTCCTTGCCATAGCTGATTGGACCAGGGAGGACCCCTGTGCCCAGGGAAGCCCACCCCTTGACCTTTAGAGGGTAAGGTATGATCTGGTGTGGAAGGCACTCAGGCTTGCAAAGGGAGGCTCAGAACACATGGCTAGTTCATTATGGGAAGCTGAACTAAAACCTATGAGGGCTTGGGGTTCACTCACCAGAGGGTCAAGGTCAAGATAAATTAGCAGACCATACTAGAAAGCAGAGAGAGCAATGAGCCATCCTGAGGGAGCCTGACCAGGGAAAAAAATTTTCAGGCGGCTTTCTGGCTCCAGGAGCTCAGAGGTGTCCCATTTTTGCCTCTTGGATTGCCTTGAGCCTTGAGTGTATCTTGACAGCAACTGCCCTTGAGTGGCGCTAGTGCAGGTGGTGGCCCTCTGTCTCCTGTAGCCCCAAGGAGCTTGCCGGAACCAGAACCTCTGAGCAAATCGATTCCCCATCTCCTTGCCAGACACTTTGCTGGGTCTGACTGCACCTTTACAAAACCAATATGCTCCCAATAAGTAAGCCACTGGCTCAGGCTCTGGACGTTTCTGTAATATAGAGATTTGTGCTGTCACAATATTTACTGTAATAGGATTTGACAAATAGAACACTGGTGTGAGAGACAGTCTGTATGAAAGGGGAAAAAAAAGAGAGAAAGGAGGTTAAAAAAAGAACACCTTCTCAGCTCAAGAAAATGGAAAAAGCGGAGTGCATAACAGAGGGAAGAAAAGTCAATTAAATCATGATAATTACTTCTGCTGCCATGCCCAAGAGCGGCATGAACGTCTATTAATTAGGATTTCCATGTTGACTGTGGCCGGCTGACTTTCAGAAGGCTGCCAGTATGCTCAGTAATAATGTTCTCCTGGAGAGCGAACATGCGAAAATATTTTCACCCTGACAATTAGCAGTTATAGAGGACACACACACACACACACACACACACACACACACACACAGAGTCGGGTTCCCTGGGCCCCTGTGATTGGCGTGAAATGCAGCAGTTGCTGCAGTCCCCCATCCCCACCCCCACCCTCAAAAGTCAAGATACCTCAACCCCCTCCTTATAATTACCTGCCTCTTTCAGGTCTTTAATTAGCACTAAGAAGCTTGTTGGGGTGCAAATTCCTTCACAGACGCACACACAAATGCCCGAAGGAAGCAGAAGGGTTATGTTGTCTAGTCCCCTGCCTCTGACACGGATCAGCCCCAACCACTCAAAAGAAGAGCCTGTCCTAAGGCGACGCTGAAGGAAGAGGGTTCAGAACAAGCTGACTGCATCTTCAGAACCAGGTTCACATCTAGAAACAAGAAACCTCGGGGCAGCTGGTGAGCTCAGGTGGTTAGAGCGCAGGCTCATAACACCGAGGTTGCCGGTTCGATTCCCACATGGGCCACTGAGATGCACCTTCCACAACTAAATTGAAACAACTACTTGACTTGGAGCTGATGGGTCCTGGAAAAACTGTTCCCCAATAAAAATTTCTTAGAAAAAAGAAAGAAACATTGATGGCTTAGGTACTGGTGGATATTCTAAACAATCCATAAAACCCCAGTCTAAGAAGATTTTCCCTGTTCAGGCAGGCAAAGACCTACAATGTTTTCTGAAGAGGGGCCTGTCAGGCCTGACTCTGGAATGTCGGGCTTGGGAGAGATCACTGAGGCCACTTGGCAAATGGGGACACTGAGGCTCAGGGAAGTGAAGCCACGTGCTTTCAGCAACAGGGCCAGGACTCAGGCCAGAGGGGCTCTTTTATTGATATAATAGGACATTCTAGGACGCACGATAATTATATTATATATCAATATAGTAACGATGCTATATAGTGTCTGGCGCATGAAAGAAGGTCAGTAAATAACAATTCGTTTCCTCCCCCCTCCCCCTGCGAGGATGAGAGGCAGACATTGGCTGCTGAGTTTCCGAGCCCTGGGGGATCGGTAGGAGGAGGGATAATGTGGAGGAGGGCAAAAGAAAGGAGGGTGCGCCAGCCCTGCCAGGAGTAAAGCTGGCACTGGCCTCCCCCCTCTTGCTTTTCAGAGGAGACAAGCAGGGAGTTGGGTATTAGACAATCACAGGACACCGGGCCAGCCACCCTTCAACAAAGCCTGTGCCATCCGCCCTGCCTGCCCCAATCAGCTGGAAACAGAGGAGCCAGGCGAGGAGCTGGGGTGGGGGCCCTGCTGAACCCTTTCTGGCCAGCTGGTGGGGCTGAGCCAGGAAATCCTCTGGCCCTCAGGCCCCAGGCTCTCCCCAGCCTCAGAGCCGGGGGCAGAGGAAGGTCAGGGTCAGGGCCCAGGGAGGATGTATAGAAATAGCGTCCCTTGCAGGGTAGGGCAGGGCGGCACTGGCAGGGCTCTCGGAGGAAATGGGCTTTCCTGCCATTCACCGTCAGTTCTGCAGCAGCCAAGTTAAACAACGGGGCCTTGCCCACATCACTCACCGAGCAGAGGCAAACTGTGGACATCCTGACTTGCAAGCCGGTGCTCTCTGCCATCCTAGCCTAATAAATGTTTAAGGCCAAAAGGAAGTCTTAGCACTCAGCACGGACAGGATCAGAGGTCTTCGGACAGACTCCCGGGCTTCCCGGGTGGATGAGCTCAGCTACGGGACTCTCCTCTCTGGCTTCACGCATCCCGTCTGTCAAGCAGGAATACGTGCAGGTGCCTCTGGGCACCGTTGTTAGGCTGCATGTAAGAGAAACCCCACTGGGAGAAGTGCCTGGACCAGACTGGCTAAGGGTTCAGACTCAGGATCCGGTGGCCTGATGAGACTTCAGCTCCTGGGGCCTCGCTTCCCCACCTGTGAAGCAGATGGAATGGGGAACGGCCACCTCCCAGGTGCTGCACCTGAGGCACTTGGCGGGGCACCTGGCACGTGCTGAGTGCGTGGTGAAATGAGCAGTGGTTGGTATGTGAGTCCTTCTGCATCTCAGTGGTAGCTTGAGTCCGCGTTCCCAAGTCTTCCCTCCCCATAAGAGAACTGTTCATCCATACTCCTGCCACCGCCTCATGTGGCCAGGGACCGCCCATGCCTTGACCTTGAGCCTGACCATGAGACTGGCTTTGACTAATGGGATGTCAGAGCAGAGGCATGGATGTCCCTGCATGTCCTGGGAAGGCCCTCTTGCATTCTGGTCAACTGCTGTAAGAAGAACATGTCTTGGGAGCCACTGCCGCAGAATAAATACATAGAGGGACCACAGACCTCAGCGGCTGCTGGTCCAAGAAGGACGAGCGGCCTGTGGAGCAGATGCAGACCCAACCTGCAGCCAGGGCCTGGAGTCCAGGCCAGCCTTGCCAAGTTGCAAGCCAGCCCACAGCCCTTGAACGTGAGCATAAATGTTGCTTTAAGCCACTGAGCTTTGGAGTCTTTTGTTATATGGCATTATTTGGGTGATAATTAATACAACTCCAATTTTACTATGAGAAAGAGAGATTAAGTGAGTTGCTCAAGCTCAAGATGCTGGCGGGCAGCCAAGTCAGGGCTGAGACCAGGAGGGCCCCTGTGGGCATGCCCTCAGCTGCATCTCCAGCTTGCTGTGGTGGCAATGTTCACCAGGTGGTAAGCAGACCCCGACACCTGCCCCTCTGGCCTCTCGCTTCCCTGAGAGGGGGCCTTCACTAGACTAGCCCCATCACTAGAGTCGACTGCACCAGGGCTGATAACCACAGTGCTGGCACCAGAGCCTAGCTGGCCACAGGATCCTCTGCCCTCACAGTCCTTCTCCCCTGGATCTGGGCGCTCTGCTTTGTCGCCCTCTCATGCCTCCTTGGCAGGGACAGACTGAGATAAAATGGGGGAAAGAGGAAAAGCAGGCAGCAGTCAGAAGGGAGAGCTGCCAGACTCTTACTGGGCCAGCCCACCTCCTGCACCCAGACAACGGGCAGCTTGGGAGCCAGGTCCTTCCAGTAAATCTATATTCAGTTGGATTAGGAGGCAGAATTCACTGGAGACAGCAGGAAAGGACAGGAGAAGCAGGCAGTCAGCATGGATTCTCGTAGGCTCATTCCTTCAGTGATTCTCTGTCAGGGCCCAGCCTCCTCGCCTTCTCTTAGAAGGCAGCCGTTATAGCAGAAACAGTGTGGTGTTCGTAATGAGATGGGTTCCAATCCTGGCTCTGCCGCTCACTGGCTGCATGGCCAGAAAGAAGTTCTCTGGGCCTCAAAACCCAGTGTATGGAGAAGAGACGTAAAGACCCTCCCCCAGGGTTGCTATGAGGACTTCATGGGTAATGAACACCAGGGCGTGGTATAAACTCTAAGGCTGTGTAACGTATTAGCTACTACAATTCTGATGAATAAGAGAGGAAAATACACAGATGCTGAAGAGAGGTACAAGCACAAGCATATCCAATGCGGTCTCCTGCCAATTTTAGTTGTAAGTGACCCAGGAATGGCAAATGTGTGGCATACATACAGCCACCTTCTAATGTCTCACCCATGGCAGACATCACTAATCGATTCCAGCACTCTTTGCTGATCAACCCAGGAGGGACCTCAGCATCCTTTCAACACAGTGCACTGGCAGCCACTATCACCGGTCTGAGTTGGCACTAACTGGTCTGATCTAGCAATTTTGTTTTTACATAGGAGAAGCCCAGAGTGGGCAGCAGACTTGTCCCAGGTCACACAGGAAAGCACAACGGTAACTCAGGTCTCTAGACTCTAATGCCTTCTTTACCTTACCAGCTCTTTTCACACTGACGTGGATTCTGTTTCCTGGACATAAGTGGGGAAAGGAAAGGACTGGTTTTGTCTATCTCCTTAGTCTCTGACATGTGAAGTTCAGCAAGACCCTCCATCTGCTGCTCTGGCCTCATCTCCCCAGCTTTCTCTGCTCCAGCCACCTAGCCTTCTTTACGTCCCTGGAACATGCAATCTTGTTCCCTCGGTGCTTTTGGTGGCCCCTCTGCCTCCTAATATCCCATGACTGGCAGGTTCTCAAGCTCAAGTCTCAACTGCCCCCCCTCAAAGAGAAGTCTTCCCTGATCATCCGATCTGGAGTGGCTCCACTCCGCAGCCCCATCACTCTGCTCATCAGCCCCTTTAATTACCTTCAGCGCACTCACCACGACCTGGGTTTATCTAAGGTATGTTATTTATCATCACCACAGCATCCTCCGGGCCTAGGATAATCCCCAGTATCCAGTAGGTGCTCAAGAAATATTTGTTGAGTGAATCTCGTCAGTCCCTAACCACACAGACCCCCTTTACACACACACACACACACACACACACACACACACACACACACACACACGCACACCCAAGGGGACGAGGTGCTACCTCAGTTGAGCAGGTCTCCAGACACCCACCCCAACTCTGAGGGTGCCCCTCAAGTCCAGTAGGCCCTACGAGGGCTGGTCAGCAGTGATACTGCAGAATTAAGCCTCTACATTCTCGGTCACCTTCTGGAATGGGGACAGACTTCTGCCGGTCACTTGGTTTAAGGACACTGAGATGATGGGAGACATGCTTCCAGCCCCCAGTTCACCCCACTCTGTATCCAGATCATGTGTCAAGGTGGAAAGTGGGTCCCAACTGGGAGCTAGGAAGCCCCCCAGGAGTGCCCCCGCCATGTCACAGGCTGGGGTACAGATGGGTTTCCATTTCCACACTGGCCAAAGCTCAGGCAGACCCCCAGCGTGAGGCCTCTGGGCGCCCGAGCTGCATGCCTGCTGAGAGGCCAGCCCTGGGCTCTCTGCCCTGAGGGTCAGCAGATGAAGCCCTTGTGCCTGCCCTCACCCCCTCTCCCCTCCATTCCCCCCTCACCATCACCACCCGCCACTCTGAAACCTCCACGCTGCCGCTTCCCCACACTACGCCCACGTCCACCGCAGGACCGTGGCTCTTGCCATGTCCTCTGTCTGAAATGTTCTTCTGCCAGTTCTTTGCACGACCAGGTTCTTCTCATGGTTCAGGTCTTCACACAAATATCGCTTCATCAGAGATATGTGACCACCACCCCCATTGTCATTCTCTCATGTTATCCTGTTTCATATCTTTGTATCACTTTCACTCTCTAAAATCATTGTTTTGCTTTCTTCAGTTTTCCTTTGATCTGTCTGCCCCATCAGCCTTAAACCCCATTAGGCTGTATCTTGTAGGCCCTGTTTAGAGTTTGTATTTCCATCTAGCTGGTCTACTGCAGTGGCTCAGTAAGCTATGAATGAATGAATGAATGAATGAATGAATGAATGAATGAATGAATGAATCTACCACTGACTCTCTACGGTATCCAGCCCTCCTAGATAGAATTTCAATCTGAAGCCTCAGTATTAACCCAAGCATGATGCATGGCATGGAATAAATGTTTACAAAGTGTCATTCAATGAATGGGCCATCTTGTTTTTAGGGCATCAGTTTCCACATCTGTAAAATGAGGAATCGGGATAAAGTCAACCCTCTTCAAACTGTGGAGCCAGAAACCCCCCCGGAAGGGGTTCCCACCTACTGCTTTGCTGCTTCAGGTTTCAAATAAGCAAATGAGCAAACTCAGGCCGAGGCAGAGTTTTTATGAAGTTGAGCACCCTCCTTGTTAAGCCCTGTCCTTCCTATCTGGTGTGAGGAGGGGACAAATCTTTCTTCGGTGCAATAATGGTGCTGGGAGATGGTAGCTGGGTTTTTTTTCACGTCCTTATTCTACAACAGGAAGAAGTTTTCAACCAGATGCAGATGTCAGTTCTTTTTTTTTTTTTTTTAATTTTTATTGGTAAAGGAAATGAAGTCTGGGACCCTCCACCCTGGTGCTCTGCTGACTTGCCACAAACAATGAGGCATTTTCCACCACACAATGAAGAATTAAACCGCCTGAGGACTCCTTCTTTGCTTTTGTCTGTTTCCTATTTTGGGCCTCCTTTGAAAAAGTGGTTTTGCAGCTTTATGAAGTTGGACGACCTCGGAAGGCTCTATCTCCAAGGCCCGTTCCCAGGGTCCATGTACCCTTGGTTCCTCTTTTCACATCGCGGCCCCTGAATTGCCCAGAATTTTCTCCATGTCTGGATGTGCTTGACTCCCAGGTATGCAGAGCCAGGCTGTCGGATCCAGAGGACCTAGGAGGGCTCTGCCCAATCCAGTCCGGCCCTGCACGATGGTCTGCCAGTGGTCATCGTCCTCTGGCCACATGCTCCTCCCTAGGCCTCTCACCATCGAGTGTTACGCATCTTGCAAAAAAAAAAAAAGGCAAAATAACAGCCCTTGAGATATGTTTGCCATGAATGCATCTGGGACCCTGCTGCTGGGAGTAGTTGTAGGTCCCCTATGTTTAGCCTCGTTCAGAGAGACCCAGTGTCTGGTTCAAAATCACACAGCAAGGAAAGGCACGAAGCCAGTTCTTAGAGCTCCTCCCAGCAGCACCTGCTGAGCTGAAACTTCAAGAGCCCTTTTGGCAGCCTGTTCCGGACATGAGAAACGTAAGCCCGTCTCCAGTTTTCTCACCCTGTGCCCACAAAAGCCGGGTGTTGAGCACTGGGGCTGTGCCAGGCACTTGAGTGCATTATCTCAACCCACAAACGCAAGCTGGTGCTATGATCCCCACTCTCCCCTGTGGAACCTGAGGCTCTGTGAATTGCCCAGGATCCCACAGGAGTCTTAAGTCGCCAAGTCAGGATTGGGGCTACATTCATTCCAAGTGATCCCTCTTCCTTTGTGTCTGTCCCCAAGACACGGCCCCGGGTCCCTGCCCACAGGCATTCAGCTGGCCTTTCTCTGCTTGGGGTCATCTCTCTAGAAGCAGCTTGGCTGAGCCTCTGTCCTGACTTGCAGAACAAGGAAGAGAAGGCTGCTGAGGCCAGGAGTGGACTGGCAGGGCTGGAGAAAATCAGGGGCATGGCAAACCTTCAGGGCTGCCGTGGGAGTGAGGGAGCTGAGTAGAGAGCAGCTCCTGCAAGGTGACGGGTACGTGAGGTGTCTGAAAGAGCAGGCCTAGTGCTGGGGAGCTACAAAGAGAGACACTGTTGTGCTCTGTCATTTACTAATCCCCACCCCCCCACACACACACAAACCTGGAGGCCTCAAGCGGCCTAACCTCCAGCCACATTGCTCAGTTTGTCAGAAACAGCTCCCTGCCTTTGCCCATGCTGGACCCTCGCTGGGAACACCAGTCCCACCTTCTCCACCAGGTAAACTGCTCTTCATCCTCTCAGAACCAAATTAGGGAGCCACGCTCAGTAAAGACAGGTCCACACCCACCATCAGAGTTTGCTGCTCCTGTGTTCCAGCAGCACATGGTATGCCAATTCTGTTTCTTTTCATGTTTATCATCCCCTTTGGACTGCCCTCTAGGAGAGCAGAGGAGTCATGTAGTTTAGAACATAGCTTCTATCATCCACCAGAAACAGAGATGTCTTTCTTCTGGAGGAAGGAAGGAAAGACAGAGCAACGACAGTCACAGCGCTGAGTCCCTAACGCACGTCAGACACCTCGCTAAACACATTACAAGCTCAAGCTCATTTCATGATTACTGGACCCTCATGAGGGAAAGGAGGCATAGAAAGGTTATGTTATTTGTCCAAAATAACACTGCCAGGAAGTGGCCTGGTCAAGATTTGAACCCAGGCCTGTAGGTCTGCAGAGAAACATGTTGTTTGCCCTGGGTTGGCCTGCCTGGCCATGGAGGAGAGAGGATGCCTCAGCCTGAAGGCCCACCAGGTGGAGACTGGGGAGACTTGCTTTGAATAATCACTGAGAGTGGCATTTCCACCAGGTGCAGCATGGAGAGACAGGCCAATGGCAAGACATGGCGTTGCTGGCCGTGCCCACTCACGGGATTAACTGTGACAGTTGTCATCCTGGGAAGTGAGCTAACCTTTCTGTTCTCCTCCTGGGGGTTCCTTGTTTCACCCACAGCAGCCATCTCCATTAAGAAGCTTGTTAGCACATCAAAACAGTGCTGTGATGGGCGCATTGAACAAATATTTGCAGAGCCCCAAGCCTTAAACTTGGAGCTAAAGAACATGTATTTTTAGAAGGCATAAAACATGGCACATGCCATTAAGGAGTTTATCACTAGGAGATCACTGTGCTTGTATTTCTGATTCTAGTTCCAAGACTAATTGTAGAGGGCGCTTTTTCTCCCTCTCTCCTTTCTCACATCCGATGAATGGTGCTGAGTGCCTAATGGAGGCCATCAAAAATCCCAACATTAGATTATGTCAATAAACATCAACAGGGACACAATCTCCCAGTTGGACAGCAACCAGTGGAAAAGCGGTGGCCACCATGGGCACGTGTATGCACGTGTGTGCGTGCATATGTGTGTGTGTTTAAAACTCTAATTATTGACCAGAGAAGTAGAGGTATTTAAACCACATGCGTAGAACTGAAGTCTGTATTTTGGGGGATGAGATGGATATTAACCAAATTCTTTAATTATAAATGCCTGCTGGTTTCATAGTATTTAGAAACGATAGTGTTGCTCATATCTGTCTATTCCTTTAAAATTTAAGAAAAGTGGTATATACCCCAAACACTTGAAAACAGGCACTCAAACAAGTAGATGTATATACACGTTCACAGCAACGCTATTCACAATAGCCAAAGGGTGGAAACCAACCCAAATGTCCATCAACAAACGAATGGATAAACAGATCTCGATATATCCACACAGTGGCACATTATTCAACCAGACAAAGGAATAAAGCACACACACATTCTACAGCACGGATGAACCTCAAAAACATTACGCCACGTGAAAGAAGCCAGACATAAAAGGCTGCCTATTGTAGGATTCCATTTATGAGAAATCCCCAGAAGAGGTAAGCCCATAGAGAAAGAAAGAAAGCAGATAGATGCGCTGGAGGGAGAGGAGGATGGAGAAAAACTGCTTTGTGGGTAAGGATGCCACTGTTTTAGAACTCGAGAAGTGGCTGCACAGCATTGTGAATGAGCTGAATGACACTGAGTTATTCGTTTTAAATGGCTGATTTTATGTTATATGCATTTCACTGCAATACATTATTATTATTATTTTTAATTTAAGGAAAGCCCGAGCTTTCCCAATGATACGAAGGCGGTAGGGTGATGTGGGTAAAGGCCGTGGGTCCGAGGCAGCCTTGGCCCGACTCTTGTTCTCTCTCTTTCTAACCCGGGGACGTAAGCAATCACTTTTGTGCTCTCTCAGCCTCAGCGTTCTCTTCTATAGAATGGCCTCGCCAAGCCGTGTTGGGAGATCCAGTAGGCACTCGATGGGAAAGATGTTTTGAAAATGTGAGCTGTATTAAGGTAACATTTATTGAGGACTTATGGGTCAAGTTATTGCACTGAGCACTTCTCACTGTCTATCTCATTTAATCCTCGTAACAAACCCATTTTACAGAAGAGGAAGCTAAGGTTTAAAGAAAATCATCAGTGGAGCCGGATTTCAAGCCCAGGATGCTCTCACCATACCACCACACTGCCAAACTGGTTATCCATTGTTTAGGAGAGCTGGCTAAGCTGTGCTCGGCGCATCTTGAGATAAACACCAAGCCTCAAGCCCCTCCAGAATCGCAAACCAACCTCTGCACCACACTAACGTTCGGCATCAAGCAAGGAGCTGGGTCATTTGGCCTCATGTCTCACAACCAGCCACATCTATGAGCTTGTGGCTTTTTGCTTCTCAAATGGCTTCTTCCTGATTTCTTGGCACCCACTGATGTGAATTTTCCTGAAAGCGAACTTCAAATTCAAATCCTTTTGTTTCAAAAGCAACATTATCAAACAGTCGCCAAGTGCCAAGTGCCATGCTGTGTCCTGGAGAAGCAGAAGTGGATAATCCCATGCCCCAGCTTCAAAGAACTCGCAGTGGAGATAAATGGGAAAATAAACGAGTACTCTCAAGTATTATAAACTCAGTGACAGACATCTGCTCAGGGTATGCTGGGTGTGTGTCAAAGGAACTCACAGGCAACTAGCTCAGTGTGGCATAGTAAGAAAGCAGACTCTGGGGCTGGCTGAGTGGCTCAGTTGATTAAGAGCACGAGCTCTGAGTAATAGGGTCACCAGTTCAATTCCCACATGGGCCAGTGAGCTGCACCTGAGCTGAGCTACCGCTAAGTTGCCAGCAGGTGGCCGGATGGCTCAGCTGGTGAGAACACGTGCTCCTAACAACAAGGTTGCTGGTTCAACTCCCGCATGGGATGGTGGGCTTCGCCCCCAGCAACTAAGATTGAACACGGCACCTTGAGCTGAGCGGCTGTGAGCTGCCGACTGGCAGCCGGATGGTGACTGGACTTGGAGCTGAGCTAGCTGCACCCTCCACAACTAAAACTGAAGGACAACTTGTCTGTTCCCCTTCCCCAATTCCCCCCCACCACAAAAAAACAAAACAAAACAAAACAAAAACCTTAAAAAGAAAAGAAAAGAAAAGAAAGCAGACTCTGGTTCTAATTTTCTTCTGCCCCAGCTGAACTGTGTGACCTTGGGCAAGTCACCTAACCTCTCTGCGTCTCATTTGTAAAACAAGGCTAACTATACTTGCCTCAGAGGGCTGTGCTGACGATTAAATAATTGAGAACATGTGAAGGGCTTACAACAAGGTCTGACTCACAGTCATCGCAGTATGATTAGCATTAGCTCTTGTTATTACCATGGTCTCTGCCTGTGGAGCATGTAGGCATGTAGGGAAGGAGTTAAGGCACGAAGTTCAAGAAAGACACGTGGTGAGCCGCAATAGATCCAAATGCCACACTAGCTTGGGCCTGTTATCGAGTGAAAGTCCATGTGGAAATTTGAACCCTGTATGCATAAGGGCAATCAGCAGTCATCACAAACCATGGTGAGGGAAACATAACGCAGAAGACTGTCCACAAACCCAGGTCCACTGGGAACGCGAACATCAATTTCCAAGAAATGTCAAATTATATCCCCTTCTCTGTGTCACTGCCAGGCCCCAGGGAATTATTTCATGTTCAAATTGCTTTTTAATCCCATGAGATTGCATCCCCCACCCCCTGCCCCCGTGGTCTCTAGAGGACGCCTCTGGACAATAGAATCTGCTACTATGCTGCTAAGAAAACGGGAAAGCCACAGATCAGGTAATGAGACCTGGTGTCCCCTTTCTAGAAAGACAGGTGACATGAAAAGCATAAGCCTGTGGGAAGCCTGTACCTAGGGGATCCTTCCTTATGTACAAAGAGGTATAGGATTTTCAGCTCCGTTTCCTGTCTCCTGTCCTGTACCAGGTCTGTCCAACACCATGGCTGTTCTCTGGATCCAGCTACAGACACCCGTCCCTAGGGCAGTAGGATCAGGGCGCCAGATGGAACAAGACGGTGGAGGTTTCCAATTCTCCCTCCACCTCTTCTTGCTAGAAGACCTTGATCAAGTTACTTCGTCTCTCTGAGCCTCAGTGTTCTCGTCTGTAAAATGGGAATCACACCACTTTTCCATGGGGTGGTTGCAGGAGCAATACAACTTCAAATGAAGCACCTGGCACACAGTAGAAGCTTAAAAAAACAAACAAGAAAACCCCAACGAAAGCTTCCTGAATTACTAAAGCAGTATCTCCTCCGAGTCTCATTCCACCCTCAAGCCTACAGGGATGAGGCTGCTTCCCAGGACATGCCCCAGGGTCAGGCATTTCTAGAGGACCCTCCAGCTCAGAGCACTGGCACCCAGCCAGCCCCACATGGCCCATCTCTGGCGCAACCAGAGTCTGGGTCTGTCTTCTCATCTGGATCCCATTGGAGGCACCTCTGGCTTGATAGCCACATCCAACCTATATCAGCTCTTCCTCCGTGCCAGTGCTCCACACTCCACAGGAATCATTCCCTCTGTGCCACAAGGGATCCCAACACCCCCCAATTTGCAGATGGGGACCCCGATACTCCAAGTCACTAGCTGACTTGCCTGAGGTTCCCAGGTCAGTACACAGTGCAGCCGAGATTCAAACCCAAGGACAAATGCCAAACTCTCTAATCCACTCAACCAGTATCCCCAACCTTGAGTAGCTCCCATAACCCACCTCACCGACCACATTTGCCATATCCACGCCCCCGACATGCTACCTTCACTCATGTTACCTTATACATATCCCCTCTGTACTATTCTTCACTGAAACATCTTCTTTCAAACGACTTAAAACCTCTTCAGTTTTTAAACTTAACCTTGTCTTAAGCAATGCTATCTAGAAAACCATGGGTTTGATGTGTCAAATCCACTTTATCGAATACTCATTCAAATAACTATATAACCATGAAAGCGGAAAGTGTTCTAGCTCACGTGAGTTCTACCTAAAATCCTCTGACACACATGCCACCGACTGCTTGTGCACTTCCTCCCCTCCCTGGAAGTGTTGACGGAGCCGGCCTCCCAGTTATGTTTGCTTTAGATCTGCCAAAGACTTCTTCGACTTTTCGGCCAATGTTCCAAATATTGTTGGATTGAGGGTTTGTGGAATGAGTAAGCGTTTGTGAGCCCCAAGACAACTTAGGCAGATTTTTATAGTGGAACACGTGATCCAAAACGGATACCTTTGACAATTTCCTTTAGACATCCAAGCAAGTTTGAGGCTGTCAATGCAAATACGGGTGTTACAGTTAAGCAGCTACATTTCTTGGGAAAAGCCCTGGCTTCTTGGATGCCTCCACCCTGAACAGACCTAGTGCAAGTTCAGCTGACATGGGCTTGTTATAAATGAGGCTGGAAAACCCACCACAGCGTCTGACTTATCTTTGGAGGCCCCTTCCCCAGCACTGTGCACCCAACAGGCACTTAGTAATTGTTTATGAACTACATATGTTGGACTTCATAAAGTACAACCACAGTTTAAAGGAGGAAGGCGTATTGGGTTGAAAAGTGTTAGCCTCCCCAAATTCACGTCTATTTCAACCTCAGAACATGTCCATATTTGGACAAATAAGGGTCTTTGCAGATATAATTAGCTATAGGACGAGATCATACTGGTTTAGGGAGGATCCTAAATCCAATGATTGTGTCTTATAAGAGAAGAAGATACACAGAATAATAGACACACAGAAGGAAGACAGCTCTGTGAAGATGGAGGCAGAGATAACAGTTGTCAACAGATGGATGTTAACCAGTGGTCACTGGTGCCAATTCAACGCCAACAGGAATCCCCAATTTGGGGGTGCAATAAAGAAGCAAGCTTTATTCAGTGCAAACAGCTAGGTTGTGATACAGCACGGCCATGAGAACAGCACGGCTGTGGAACAGCTGAATAGTGTTACAATTCAATTATGAACCAGCATGGCTGCAGCTGTGAGGTAGCCCTGGGACAAGGCGGCTGTAAACCAAGAAGCATCAAGGACTTCCATCAACCACTGGAAGCTGGAAGAGACAAGTACAATTCTTCCCTAGAAATTCAGAGTGAGCGCGGCCCTGGCTGGCACCTTGATTTCATACTTTTAGTCTCCAGAAATGTGAGAGATTACACTTCTTTTGTTTTAAGGCACTTGGTTTGTGGTAATTTGTTATAGCAGCCCTTGAACATCAATACGGAAGGCAAGTATGGATACCCAGAGAGATCAGGCGACTGAGCTAAGGTCCCACGACTGGTTAATCTCAGAGCTGGAACTAGAACTCAGGCCTCCCAGCCTGGGTCTTGATCTCACTCTGAGAAGAACAGTCACTTCCTAGAAACCAGCAGCCAGAACACGATGTAAACATCCAGACTCTATCCCCCAACTGTTCCTAAATTCACTTGAACATTGAGGAAAATCCCTGAGATGATAATTGCCTCAGGAGAAGCAGCTTTTTTTTTTTTTTAACTTCTGCATTACAAAGAGCTGTGAAAAGTGGCCAGAAATGTCATTAGCCAGGTCTCTCTGTGTGTTCTCACTGGATTTTGGGACAGATGCACACATCTGTGGCTCCCATGAGAGCTGACTTTTTATTCTGCCAAGAAACCCCCACCCAGGCGTTGAGGAGACCCGACCTTTATGAAAAGTGGTGACCAGCTTGGTTTCTTCTGGGTAGACATCTCTGGGCTGCTTTGGCCTGTAGTCAGTAGCCCCCACTCCTATACCAAGAGGTCAGACAAGTACTTCCAACATGCCCTGCCCCCCAAAGATGCCCACAGTTTTGCTGCTAAACACAGCCAAACCAGAAGGTCTATGGCTTCTCCATAAACTGATTTCTCCGCCTGAGTTTTCACCAGGCAATCCCCAGGGGCAGGGCTTGTGGCTCACCCCACTGAAAAACGCCCCCACGCTGTTTATGTAGCTTGAACCTCCATCCCAGAAGTCACTGGGGGAGGGGAGGGGAGGGGATGGAAGGGGAGTAGAGTGGTTCTCTTGCTCTCCCTTCTGCCCTACCCGCCCGCCTCAGAAATGCAGTCCACTTGTTGTTTTGGGCTCAGGTTTATAAATGCCTTTGGACTTGAAAGAAAAATTTAGATCCAAACCTTAAAGGTAAACATACCGCTGCAAGCATGGAAGCTACCAGAGAGGAGCTCTGAAAGCTCAGCCTGCAAACAGTCACTCACCCACTGAACACTGGCCCACAGGTATTAGTTAAGGGCCTTCTGAGGGGTAGGTTCAGTGCTGAACTGAGATGAATAAGGCCTCCCCAGCTCCCTCCCTCCCTCCCTTCCTCTTTCCTTGCCTTCCATCTACAAATACTTACTGAACTCTTCCATTGCCAGGCACTGTGATGTACTCTGGGTTCACAGGAGTAAAAAAAGAACTGATATGGACCCTGCCTGTGGCCCTGAGTGAATCCGCCATGTAGAGGTAGGAAGAGTCGAGGAAGCAGAGGAAAGAGAAATAATGATATAATCTGATTCCAACCATGCAGTCGGGCTCTGGGCTGGCCACATTCTATTCTTATTTTCAAGGCTTCAATGCTGGCCAAACGTCCGTCTGAGTGCTGAGGGAATACGGCTGGAATGAGATTTTGATGTGGGAAGGGTGAGCGAGTAAGAATCATAACGTCTCTGCCCAAAGCTGAGTTCATCACTTCTCTGGCTCTTCCAACTAGCTCTTTCCCTATCCTCTGAATTCCTATCATTTTTCTTAGCAGCCCTAACAATCTCTTAGCTACTTCAGCTCAAAAACTCAGACACATCGTCATTTCTGTTCCTGCCCCATCCAATTCGTTCCAAAGTCCTATAGAGTCTTCCCACCGACTCCCGCATCTGCCCCCGAATCTCTACCCCAGTGCCCCTGCTCCACATGAGGCCTGCATCTTCTATTGCTTGGATCTGTGCAGTAGACAAGTTGTTCCAGTCTCTCGACTCTTCAAGCCCATCCCCTGCACCTCTATCAGAGCAACTAGACCGGCGGCCTGATCCAAAACCTTCAAAGGCTCCCCCAAGGCTGAACAGCTAAGTCCAAGTTCAGCCTTCACGAACTTCTATAATCTGGCTCCAACCAATCTTTCAGACAATATTTCACTACTCCGCTAACATGTTCCTGGAATTATCCCCAAAAGGGATTATTCCTTCTTTGATGAAAATATACACCCTGTGCTTTCCCACGTTCAAGCATTGACAAATGCTGCCCCACTACCGGGAATGTCTTCCACCCAACCTCCGTCCTTTAAGGCCACCTCCAAAAAGGCTTTCTCCAACCCTCTTCCACGTTTATCCTCTAGAAAGCCTTAACTATCCTTGTGGATTTTGCTCCTGGCACTATTCAGACTTAAGGGCAGAAACACGGTCTTATAGACCAACAAATAACTTAATGCTTGGTAGGGCCTGGAAAATATCAAGTACTCAATTGACGGGAGGTAAATAAAATTACCTCCACGTTCCTCTCCCCACACACTACCCCACCATTGTCCCCTGCTATCAAGGGGCGGGTGTGCCAGTTTACCATAGAAGCTCAATGTTAAAGTAATAACATTAAAAATAATATGAACAACAATAATAAAATTAATGGGTTTGGGCTGACTCGGGGAGGGCTTCCCTAGTAAAGCCCCCAGTATAATTTTCCCTCACCATTTCTTCTTCTCTCCCATTATTTTGGGGGACCTGTCTGAACAAACTGAGGTTCCCCACCGCCCAGCTATATGCTGGGGTCCCCTCACCATCTGTAGCCCCCATCTGCAGACCCCCAACCACCTTTTCCCTGGGTTCTTGAGTCCTGACAAGTATATGTGTGTCTGTGTTTGCGTGTGTGTGTATGAGTGTGTGTGAGAGTGTGTGTGTGTGTGTGTGTGCACGTGCTCACATTACCCATGTCCCGGCAGGTCCTTCCTGGGGGACAGCCCTGTTCTGTCTCCATTCCTCTGGTCTCTCCGCTCCTACTTTGGCCCCTGTAATCCATTTTCCATGCAGCAGCCAGAGATTTACTTAAAATGCAAATTAGAACTTCAGAGCTCCTCTGCTTAAAACCCTTGGAAGGCTTCTCACTGCACTTGGAATAAAATCCAAACTCTTCAAAGGCCTGCAGTCCCCACCCCACCCGTCTCACTTTATCTCCCGGTGCTCTCCCGACCCATCCAGCCATGTCCAGCTTTGCTTCTCGGGGTCCCTGCGCTCACCTTCATGTTTGCTGTTCCTTCTCCTGGAGGATTCCTGACCCGTCAAAGACCTCTGGGGGTCTGCCCAAC